>NW_027198969.1:0-37310 GCF_038502225.1 Cherax quadricarinatus
AATTTGAAAGTTTAGTATTAATTTCAGAGATAGAGTGCAAAGAGTCAGAGTCGTCCTCAGAGGTAGAGGACAGAGTCATTACTGGGACTTTATCTGGTGTATGAAAGGCCTTGATTTGATTTATGTGGTAAGTTTTTGTTTTTGAGGTCTTATCAATGGGAGCTACCACATAATTTAAATCAGATAATCTACTTACTATCTGCATAGGTCCCGTAAATCTAGCTTTCAAGGTGTGGCCAGGTATAGGTTCCTGCACCAACACCTTGTCTCCTGGATGGAAGGAGCGGAATTGTGCACTTCTGTCATACCTCTGTTTCATCTTACTTTGAGCTGTCTTTAGCTTAGCCGTGGCTAACTCACGTGCCACCTGCAACCTTGAAGACGGGTTGTAGAGTGCTGAGCTTACGTCTTCTCCCATCCATCCTTCTTTGAGCACCCGAAGAGGACCTCGTACATTGTGCCCAAAGATCAGCTCAAACGGACTATACCCTGTAGACTCTTGCACCGTCTCTCGTACTGAGAACAGCAACAATGGTAGAGATTCATCCCAATCTGTCGGAAAGTGCATGCAAAAACTTCTCATCATTGTTTTTAATGTTTGGTGGAATCTTTCCAAGGCGCCTTGGGACTGAGGGTGATAGGCAGTGGATAAGTTGTGAATTATCCCTAACCTAGTTAATACTTCCCTAAATGCTTTGGCAGTGAAGTTAGTACCTTGATCACTTTGTATAGTTTTAGGAATGCCAAAACAAGAAATGAATTTTGTTAAAGCTTTGAGAATAGCTTTAGTATTGATACTACGCATTGGGATCGCTTCAGGATATCTGGTTACTTTATCCATAATTGTAAATAAATACTGATTTCCAGACTTTGACTTAGGTAGTGGACCTACACAATCTATAATTAAATCTGCAAAAGGTTCTCCATCAGCAGGTATGGGTTGGAGAGGTGCAGGTTTAATAGAATGTCCAGGTTTTCCAACTTGCTGACATTCTCGGCAACACCTAATATGATTCTTCACATCTTTCTTTAATGTTGGCCAATAAAATTCTTTTGTGATTCTATACAAGGTTTTTGTAATTCCTAAGTGACCTCCTGATGACGTATTATGAGCTATATTTAATATCTGAGGTCTATACTTGGTTGGAACCACTAACCTGTCGTATAATTGCCGGCCCTCTGTCTCCTTACCAGTCTCAGTGCATACCAAATAATCATTTTTAACTTCATACTTGACTGGATGACCCAAAGAGGATTTACCCATGGCTGCCTCAAAAGCGAATTTTAACGAAGGGTCCTTACGTTGTTCCTCCCGGAAGGACAGTCCCTCGGGCATGGAAACAGAGACATCTGGCAATCCTGCAACCTGGGAATAGGAAGGCTTGATCGGGGTCTGTTCACTTGATTTACGAGACTCCGGCCGGTGTGTCTCATAAAACAACGTGGCTATTCCGAGATCGGAGTCGTCCAAGGATAGGTCAACATTCTCCCCAGACAGCCCTTGGGATGTTGCCCGAGTTATGGCCAACACTGGAGAAGCATTAATCATTATAGGTTCAGGACACGAAGTAACAGTAGTAATGTTATTACCCAGTAATAACATGGCATTTTTCATGGGAAATCCTTTTGAGATACCTACAGTCAAGTACCCAGTGTAATATTTGCACTGTACATAAATTTTATGCAAAGGAACAGAATATATAGTTCCTCCATAGGCTTCCAATAAAACTGATGAATTCAAGGAAGTATTCTCTGAAAGGGGTAATATTCCTTCTCTGACAAGTGAGCAATATGCTCCAGTATCTCTAAAGGTATTTACTTTAGTTGGTTCTGAGTTTTCCTGAAGGGAAATAAGACTTTCGCAATAATAAGGGGCCATACCTTTTTCTACTTCTCTAGGGGACATGTTACTAGGGATATTAGAGATTTTCCCGATGGGTTGAGGTTTTTGGGGGCAGTTGGAACTGATATGACCTACTTTATTACACCTGAAGCAGACGACAGGCTTGCCCTTTACTCCCTGATGACGTTGCAAGTGGTGTCGTTCTGGCTGGTGCCTCTCTGGATATTGTTGTCGAGATGCTCCATAAGTAGTTTGCCTCTCCGCAGGGGGACCATATGTTGAGAAGCGTGGCTCACCAGGTGACTTGGTTGGATGTCGTAGACGCTCTCCCTCCGGCTGGCACTTCATTCTCCAATGTTGTCGATCTCTGCTCACGCCAGACTGTTGAAAAGAGAGACGGGACCGCTCGGACAAGGAGCGGTTCGTTTCGAAGGTATCAGCCAACCTGGCCGCCTCCAATGCAGTGGTTAAGTCACGATCCTGCAGAAAGACACGAACCTCTGGTCCCACAGACTCCAGCAGGTTATCAATCAGAATAAGCTGCACCAGCTCCTCAAAGTTAGAGACACCACTCGCTTTATACCAGCTGGTAAAAGCTTTGGTTTGCTGTCTCACAAAGTCCACCAGGGATTGACCAAGCTGCCGCCTGTTCAATTTGAAGGTCTTACGATATTTAGCTGGGATACATGTATATGCTCCCAACACTGTGGTCTTCACTACTTGATAATCAGAGAATTCAGCGTCAGTTAATACCGACGTAAATTCCTGTGCCTTACCCAATAATGCTGTATGAACCAACGCTGCCCAGTGCTGTTCCGGCCACCTCAAGGCTCGAGCCTGATTTTCGAAGCTTTCGAAAAATTGCTCTGGTTCGGCCTCATTGAAGCGGGGAACAAGCTGTACTGCTTTTTGTAAACTGAAATCGTTTACAGAATGCGAAAACTGCCTCCTTTCTCTTTCCCTATCAAATTCTTCCCTTGCGAATGCTCTCTGTTCCCTAGTTTGCTCAAGATTGATTTTTGCCAGCTGAAGTGCCAACGACGCTGATTCACCCTGAGACAACCCAGCTGCACTATACTGACCATTTTTCTCCGTAGGTGTATCATCTTCCTCCTGCGAGAACATAGTAGTTTTTGCCCTAGCTCCCGTAGAGGGAGGAGTTTGATGTGCCATCTCTTCTTCAATAAGTATGTCAGCAATAAGTGAACGCAGTTGCGCAGCTGTGAGAGTGCGTTTATAGGGAATGCCAATGGAACGAGCAATTTGCCAACAACGCTGTAGGGACAATTTAGGTAGGTTATGCAAAGTATATGCCGACACCAGGCGTCTGACTCGTCTAGGTGGCATAAGTTATTCGCTATGCACAGTACGAATACCCCAACGTAACACGTTAATTTGCAGAACACGCTTAGCTATGCACAGTACGATTGCAGAATACGCATACAAGCAAAGCCGACTGCACACAAGATTGACCGTAGCGAAGCGAGCACACTGAACAAGCTAGTAGCGAGCTGCTGAACGATCACACAATAGCAAGGCTGATCATAAGCAACTGACACGCAAAATTTGTAAAGCGAAGCGAAACAGCAAGCTACACAATGTTCCTGCTACAAGCTTCACCCTAAGCTCAACCGTTTCTCTAAGTCCAGCTCTCGGATAAACACAGTAGAAACAGTTTAGACTTATATTATCCTTCACCAATTATAACAGCAATATGTACACTATGTACAGTGATAAATATAGTGCACTCCACGGTAAGCAAGGCAGAAATAGAAGCCACAAGATAGCAGACCGTGCTTCAACCAGCTCTAGAGTGGGAATGACAAGGGCAGACAGGAGAGCGGTATCCACATAACCTCTGCGATTGTCAATCCCACCTTCTTATTGGCTAGAACCTGGTCACTAGTTGAACGATGGGGCCCCATCATCAACTCTTAGCAACCTGGTTCGCTGGTTGGGGGAGATAGCCTGTAAATGAGGGTGTGTCCATGCGCCGAATAAAGGTTACGTACTCTTTGCATGCCACACTAGTGGTGGTAGGTTGATGCTAAATGGTGGTGGTGGTTGTGGTAGTGTTGCTGGTGGTGGTAGGTTGATGCTAAATGGTAGTGGTGGTTGTGGTAGTGTTGCTAGTGGTGGTAGGTTGATGCTAAATGGTGGTCGTGGTAGTGTTGCTGGTGGTGGTAGGTTGATGCTAAATGGTGGTGGTGGTTGTGGTAGTGTTGCTGGTGGTGGTAGGTTGATGCTAAATGGTGGTGGTGGTTGTGGTAGTGTTGCTGGTGGTGGTAGGTTGATGCTAAATGGTGGTGGTGGTTGTGGTAGTGTTGCTGGTGGTGGTAGGTTGATGCTAAATGGTGGTAGTGTTGCTAGTGGTGGTAGGTTGGTGCTAAATGGTGGTGGTGGTTGTGGTAGTGTTGCTAGTGGTGGTAGATTGGTGCTAAATGGTGGTGGTGGTTGTGGTAGTGTTGCTAGTGGTGGTAGGTTGGTGCTAAATGGTGGTGGTGGTTGTGGTAGTGTTGCTAGTGGTGGTAGGTTGGTGCTAAATGGTGGTGGTGGTTGTGGTAGTGTTGCTAGTGGTGGTAGATTGGTGCTAAATGGTGGTTGTGGTAGTGTTTGAAAGTGTCCGTTTACGAGGAGTTTACCCAGAATTGCTTCCGGAGGTCACCGCCTCCCCCTCTCCCCACCCCGTCCCCGGCCCGGTCCAAGACCAAGCTTCCTGGTTGCTCGTCTGATCGATCAAGCTGTTAGTGCTAGTACCTGCCGCCCATATTCCAGCGTATACACCACAACCTGGCTGTCGAGTTCCCTCTTAAAAACAGCTAATGATTTGTCGCTTCCCTGCATTTCATTGGCGGTATCCTGCTCCGTCTACGAAGTCTCTTGTGTTCGTATGTAGTAATTTTGGTGTGCAGGTTAGGGACCAATCTCTCCAGTATTTTCCAGCTGCAAACTATGATGCATCCTTCTCGCCTGTGTTCTAAGGAGTACAGTTGTGCAAACTATGATGCATCCTTCTCGCCTGTGTTCTAAGGAGTACAGTTGTGCAAACTATGATGCATCCTTCTCGCCTGTGTTCTAAGGAGTACAGTTGTGCAAACTATGATGCATCCTTCTCGCCTGTGTTCTAAGGAGTACAGTTCTAGGGACTTCAAGCGCTCCCAGTAATTTAGGTGCTTGGCTGAGTTTATAGGAGCTGTAACAGTTGTCAGTATATTTGTCAGCTCATCAGTTTGACCTTCCTTAAAAGGGAGAGCGTTAGTACACAGTAATATTCCAGCGTAGAGAGAACGAGTGACCTGAAGTGTCATCAGTGGCTTGGTATCACTTGTTCTGATGGTTCCAGTTATCAACGTAGGATTTATCTTGCAGTTGAGATAACATTGTTGAACTTCTTGAATATGAGATCTGACATAATCACTCCCAGGTCTCTCACATTTGGTTTCATTTAGTGGTTTGCGTTAGCTTGTACTCTGATAATGTTTTCTTTCTCTCTTCCTCCATGACGTAGTAACTTAAATTTGTCCTCAGTGAACATTATAGTGTTGTCAGTAGCCCGCTGGAAGTCTTGTTTATATCAGATTGGAGGCTTGCTGTGTCTTCATACAAATTGTAGTATCGTCTGCAAAGGATGATAGTGCTATAATTGATGTCATTATCAATCAGACATGAAAATGAGCCTGGGGGGGGGGACAGACCTAACCGTAGCAGCCATTGATTTCACTGTTCACCATTACTCTTTGGGTTGTGGTCGATTTGTGATGAGCGAGGTCTGCTGGTATTGCTGAAACATCTTCCAACACGTGTGTTTCAAAGCATCGTAGACCCGAGAGGCTGGCGCTGAACGCCTGGCACTGTGCTCACACCTCTGGCATTTCCGGCAGAGAGGAAGAGAAATAGTGCCCTTCATCCTTCCCTCACCTACTCCTTTCCCACCGCCATTCTTAGCTTTCCTGCTCTTGTTCTCGCGTTCGCTCTCTCGCTTTTACTGCTTTCCTTCGCTCTAGCACCTGCTCTCTGACTCATTCTTGCTCCCTTGTTCTCTCGCTCTACGCCCTCAGCTCTCACCGTACGCTTTACCTCTCCTCTCTTGGCGCTCTCTTTTCACTCTCGCTCTTAGCTCCCTTTCCTATCTCGCTCTTTGCTTCATTTTCCCTTTAGCCCTCTTCTCTTTCCCCTCTCGCTCCCTTTCTCTTGCCACTTTCGCCCCCCTTTCACCCCCCTCTCTTCCTTCTAGCTGTCTTTCCCCTCTCCTCCTCTCCACTCGCCTACCTTGCCCTCGCTCCTCTCTCCCCCCCGTCTTTATTTACACAAATTCAAATAGGGAATAGGATGAAGTTGTAGCCATCTGTCATTATGCTGTGGGAATATATTCCAGACTCAGGTCATTTTAGGACTGAATGATCTCAGGTGAAGTGATGTTTTTGAGGGTACAACCAGTTGGTGTTCGCTGCCCGTCTTGTTGTGTAGAAACTCTCTGAAGGCCTCTCACATCACTCTGGTGCTGAAAGCTCTTCTGCTGAAATGACAGATTTATTCAGGCCGTGTCCAGACGAGAGATGAGTCGTCTTGCTCTGTTTGCTGTTCTTTCAAAAAGTCGTAGGTGAGAAAGAGGGAAGGCAGTCCAAGAAAGTAGAGCATACTCAAGGTGTGAGGGTACTTGTGCCTCGTATTTTCCAGCCTCTACTATCGAGCAGATGCGAGATAAGTCTAAGTGCTGTAAGTTTCCTGGCCGAATGTTTGCAAGATTTACTACGTGGGTCTTCATAGTCAAACGAATTAAATTTCACCTCAAGCATATCAACCTCATGAACATCAAAATGGTATACAATACCGACAGGTTGGTAGGTAAGACACATAGGCAACAGTTAGGCAACTTTATTCCGAAACGTTTCGCCTACACAATAGGCTTTTTCAGTCGAATACAGAAAGTAGGCAGGAACAGTAGAGATGTGAAGACGATGTAATCAGTCCATCACCCTTGAAGTCGTAGAATTTAGAGGTTGTCAGTCCCTCAGCCTGGAGAAGTTCAGTTCCTGACTATGGAACTGAACTTCTCCAGGCTGATATAGCTGTAAGGTGGTACTTGAGAGCAGCTGGCATTTCCTCCCTTGGATAAATAAATGCCAGTGTACAGTTTTGAGCATATGGACGTGATTTTGGGATGAGTTGAAGGTTATTAAAGCAGACATTCCATAACAATGACCCAAGTACACTTCCCTGTGGAACACTGCCACCAATAGTGTCTTGTTAACTCTCCCCAATTGGGAACTACTCTTAAGAGGATCTACCTTTAAAGTAATCAATCACTAGAGAGGCATAGTGCAGATCCAACGACTCCTAGTACACTTGCAGTTTTGCCACTAGTCCCTCGTGCCATATTCTCTTGAAACCCCAGATCTCTTGAAACAGCACATCAGCAGCAGTGACCTTTTCTGAAGCCATGTTGGTGGTCACAAAGAAGCATGTGGTACTCTAAAAACGTCATCTACCTTGAGATTCTTGTCTGGAGAATCTTGCTAGTGATTTAATTGCTGATTTGCGCTCCACCCTAATTTTTGTGAACAGGAACTGCATTAGCCTCTTTCCACAGAGAGTAATTTTCACTGTGCTAGGCAGTGCCGATAGATACGAAGAGGTGATGCTAGTTGGTCTGCACACCTACTCGGCAATCTTAGGCTCACCTTATCTGGTCCCACAGCCTTTTATTAGTCCAGGGATTTAAGAAGGATATAAAATTCATCCTGCCTTATTGTCTCCTCTGACAACTTTCATTAGTAACTTCCATCTTGCTAATAGAGACGGTCTCATCCTGCTGATTTAGAGGTGGTCCTTGTGGTCCTTGACCAAGGACCACCAGGTTTTGGAGCCACTCTACCTAATGCCAGTTTTCTTTTTGTGTCAGCCTGACATCAACAAATGGCCCATTTTTGGACTTTTTCATTTTCATTTTGCCCCTCTCTCCCCTTTTTTTACCTCTTGCTGCCCTCTCCCTACCGCCTCTTTCGCCGCCCTTTCCCTACCTCCTCTTTCGCCGCCCTTTCCCTACCTCCTCTTTCGCCGCCCTTTCCCTACCTCCTCTTTCGCCGCCCTTTCCCTACCTCCTCTTTCGCCACCCTTTCCCTACCTCCTCTTTCGCCGCCCTCTCCCTTTTCCCCTCACGCCTTCTCCCTTTCCCTCTCACACCCTCTCCCTTATCGCCACTTTCCCATTTCATCCTCCCTTTCTCCTCTCGCCGTCCTCCCTTTACCCCTCTTTCCCTTCTCGCCCTCCTACTTCAGCCCTCTCGCCCTCTTTCCTCTCTGTTTCTTCTCTCTCTCTTTATCTCTTATCTTTATCCTCTGTCTCCTCTGTCTCTTCTCTATCTCTTCTCTCTCTTTTCTCTCTTTTCTCTCTTGTCTCTCTCGTCTTCTTTTTTTCTCCTCTATTCTATCTCTTCTCTCTCCTCTGCTTTCTCTCCTCTGTCCTCTCTCTTCTGTCTCCTCTCTCTTCACTCATTTGTCTCCTATCTTCTCTCCCTTTTCTCTTCTGTCTTTTTTTTTACACAGGGTTTGACAAGGTTAAGGATCCCTAGCTTTATTGACAAGCTATTTACAGGTTAAGGATTCCTAACTTTATTGACAAGTTAAGAGCTGTTACCTACATCAGCTCATTGGAAAGCATTTTTATTGTCATGAGACATACAAGTAGGGGACAGGATTAAGTTGGAGCTATCTGTGGGCCAGCATTTTCAACTGATCAACTGACTTTATCTCGTTGGCATCATAATGCTGTACGAATGTGTTCCAGACTCGAGTCATTCTGGGGATAAATGATCTCAGATGGAGTGATGTTCTGGAGAAGGGTACGGCCAGAGTGAAGTTGTTGCTTTCTGCCCGTCTTGTGGTATAGAAGCTTGCTTCACGCTGTCCTCGAAGTGGATCCAAGTGTGGTACTTTGACAATATTGGCCTTGTACATAACAGTAAGGCCACCCACATCCATCCTGTTTTGAAGGCTCTGCTGAAATGACAGATCTGTCTAGGATTGGTCCAGGCGAGAGATGAGACGTCTTGCTCCGTTCTCTACTGTCAAGCAATTGCAGATGAGGGGGGGGGGGAAGGCAAACCAAGAAAGTGGAGCATATTCAAGGTGTGAGCATACTTGTGCCTCTTGCAGAATCTTGCAACTCCTACTGTCAAGCAGATGCGTGATACGGCGAATTGCTGTAAGTTTCCTGGCTGCCATCTTCTCTCTCCTTTCCTCTCGCCTTTCTTTGTCCTTCAGGAGCAGCCAGTATAGCGTCGCTCTGGTAATGACATTATTTTAATCAGAGGCACTAAAGCCACAGGGGACATGTGGCACTAGGTACAGTACAAAGAAAAAGTTCAGTTCCTTGGATCAAGAGCCCCTCACCTATATCAAGGGATGATAAGTGTAATAAGAGTCTCAGTTCATGGGTGCCATAAGGCGTAAAGTGGCTAGTTAGGTCAGGGGTAGGGGCGCCTGTTTGACCCAGTGAGGGAGGGCCTTCCAGCGCCCGTGGTACACTGTGCAGGCAAGAACAGTCAGTGACTGGCGAACCTTCGTCAGTCTTCATTACCCGCTGGCAATGCCCTTTTCCGTAATACTGATCTGTGAGTCATAGTGAAGAGGGAGCTCTAATGGGAGCAGAGGGGGAGGAGGGTTGGTGGAAGAGGAGGAGGAGGAGGGGTGGTGGAAGAAGGGGTGGAAGAGGGGAAAGAGGGGCGGTGAAAAACAAGTAGAGAAAAAAGAAGGTAGTAGTAGTAGTAGTAAAAGAGAGGGGAGAGTGGTCTACCTACCTGGAGTCAACCTGGAGGGCATTCCGGGGATCAACGCCCCCTCGACCCGGTCCATGACCAGGTCTCCTGGTGGATCAGAGCCTGATAACGAGGCTGTTACTGCTGACTGCACGTAGTCCACCATACGAACCACAGCCTGGCTGATCCGGCACTGACTTTAGGTATTTGCCCAGCTCCCTCTTGAAGACAACCAGGGGTCTATTGGTAATTTCCCTTATGGCTGGTGGGAGGCTGTTGAACAGTCTTGGGCCCTGGACACTTATTGTGTTCCCTCTTACTGTACAAATGGTGCTCCTACTTTTCACTGGGGGTATGTTGCATCGCCTGCCAAGTCTTTTGTTTTTATAGGGAGTGATTTGTGTGTGCAAATTATGGACCAGTCTGTCCAGAATCTTCCAGGTGTAGATTATGATGTATATCTCTCACCTGCGCTCCAGTGAGTACAAATCAAGTGCTTCCAGGCGTTCACAGTGTGGTGAAAGTAAAGAAAAGGGTGTTGGAAGAGGGAAGGGATGATGAAAATGAGAAAGGGCAGTGACGGAACTGGTAAGGACGAGGAGGGGATGCTGAAATGGGGAGTAAGAGGATGGCTGCTAAGGAAAGGGGGGGAAGGAGGGGGGACTGGTAAAGAGGAGTTGGTGGAGTGAGAGATGAGGAGGCTGCGTGAGAGACGAGAGTGGTCGAGGAAGAGAAGATGGGATATGTCTCAGGACAGTGATAAGAGACAAGAGAGAGGAGAAACAGTGGGTGCCGATGGGAAAGAAAAAATGGGATACAATACAAAGAAGACAAGTGGGATGTATGGTGGAGAAGACAAGTGGGATGTATGGTGGAGAAGACAAGTGGGATGTATGGTGGAGAAGACAAGTGGGATGTATGGTGGAGAAGACAAGTGGGATGTATGGTGGAGAAGACAAATGGGATGTATGGTGGAGAAGACAAGTGGGATGTATGGTGGAGAAGACAAGTGGGATGTATGGTGGAGAAGACAAGTGGGATGTATGGTGGAGAAGACAAGTGGGATGTATGGTGGAGAAGACAAGTGGGATGTATGGTGGAGAAGACAAGTGGGATGTATGGTGGAGAAGACAAGTGGGATGTATGGTGGAGAAGACAAGTGGGATGTATGGTGGAGAAGACAAATGGGATGTATGGTGGAGAAGACAAGTGGGATGTATGGTGGAGAAGACAAGTGGGATGTATGGTGGAGAAGACAAGTGGGATGTATGGTGGAGAAGACAAGTGGGATGTATGGTGGAGAAGACAAGTGGGATGTATGGTGGAGAAGACAAGTGGGATGTATGGTGGAGAAGACAAGTGGGATGTATGGTGGAGAAGACAAGTGGGATGTATGGTGGAGAAGACAAATGGGATGTATGGTGGAGAAGACAAGTGGGATGTATGGTGGAGAAGACAAGTGGGATGTATGGTGGAGAAGACAAGTGGGATGTATGGTGGAGAAGACAAGTGGGATGTATGGTGGAGAAGACAAGTGGGATGTATGGTGGAGAAGACAAGTGGGATGTATGGTGGAGAAGACAAGTGGGATGTATGGTGGAGAAGACAAGTGGGATGTATGGTGGAGAAGACAAGTGGGATGTATGGTGGAGAAGACAAGTGGGATGTATGGTGGAGAAGACAAATGGGATGTATGGTGGAGAAGACAAGTGGGATGTATGGTGGAGAAGACAAGTGGGATGTATGGTGGAGAAGACAAGTGGGATGTATGGTGGAGAAGACAAGTGGGATGTATGGTGGAGAAGACAAGTGGGATGTATGGTGGAGAAGACAAGTGGGATGTATGGTGGAGAAGACAAGTGGGATGTATGGTGGAGAAGACAAATGGCATGTATGGTAAAGAGAAATGCGATCCAAGGTAAAGAAGACAAATGGAGAAGTAAGTTTAAGAAGACAAATGGAGAAGTAAGTTTAAGAAGACAAATGGAGAAGTAAGTTTAAGAAGACAAATGGAGAAGTAAGTTTAAGAAGACAAATGGAGAAGTAAGAAGACAAATGGAGAAGTAAGTTTAAGAAGACAAATGGAGAAGTAAGTTTAAGAAGACAAATGGAGAAGTAAGTTTAAGAAGACAAATGGAGCGGTAAGTTTAAGAAGACAAATGGAGCGGTAAGTTTAAGAAGACAAATGGAGCGGTAAGTTTAAGAAGACAAATGGAGCGGTAAGTTTAAGAAGACAAATGGAGCGGTAAGTTTAAGAAGACAAATGGAGCGGTAAGTTTAAGAAGACAAATGGAGCGGTAAGTTTAAGAAGACAAATGGAGCGATAAGCTAAAGAAGACCAACGGAGCGGTAAGTTTAAGAAGACAAATGGAGCGGTAAGCTAAAGAAGACAAATGGAGCGGTAAGTTTAAGAAGACAAATGGAGCGGTAAGCTAAAGAAGACAAATGGAGCGGTAAGTTTAAGAAGACAAATGGAGCGATAAGCTAAAGAAGACAAATGGAGCAGTAAGTTTAAGAAGACAAATGGAGCGGTAAGCTAAAGAAGACAAATGGAGCGGTAAGTTTAAGAAGACAAATGGAGCGGTAAGTTTAAGAAGACAAAAGGAGCGGTAAGTTTAAGTAGACAAATGGAGCGGTAAGCTAAAGAAGACAAATGGAGCGGTAAGTTTAAGAAGACAAATGGAGCGGTAAGTTTAAGAAGACAAATGGAGCGGTAAGTTTAAGAAGACAAATGGAGCGGTAAGTTTAAGAAGACAAATGGAGCGATAAGCTAAAGAAGACAAATGGAGCGGTAAGTTTAAGAAGACAAATGGAGCGGTAAGCTAAAGAAGACAAATGGAGCGGTAAGTTTAAGAAGACAAATGGAGCGGTAAGTTTAAGAAGACAAATGGAGCGGTAAGTTTAAGAAGACAAATGGAGCGGTAAGTTTAAGAAGACAAATGGAGCGATAAGCTAAAGAAGACAAATGGAGCGGTAAGTTTAAGAAGACAAATGGAGCGGTAAGTTTAAGAAGACAAATGGAGCGGTAAGTTTAAGAAGACAAATGGAGCGGTAAGCTAAAGAAGACAAATGGAGCGGTAAGTTTAAGAAGACAAATGGAGCGGTAAGTTTAAGAAGAAAAATTTAGCGGTAAGCTAAAGAAGACAAATGGAGCGGTAAGTTTAAGAAGACAAATGGAGCGGTAAGTTTAAGAAGACAAATGGAGCGGTAAGTTTAAGAAGACAAATGGAGCGGTAAGCTAAAGAAGACAAATGGATCGGTAAGTTTAAGAAGACAAATGGAGCGGTAAGCTAAAGAAGACAAATGGAGCGGTAAGTTTAAGAAGACAAATGGAGTGGTAAGTTTAAGAAGACAAATGGAGCGGTAAGTTTAAGAAGACAAATGGAGCGGTAAGCTAAAGAAGACAAATGGAGCGGTAAGTTTAAGAAGACAAATGGAGCGGTAAGTTTAAGAAGACAAATGGAGCGGTAAGCTAAAGAAGACAAATGGAGCGGTAAGTTTAAGAAGACAAATGGAGTGGTAAGTTTAAGAAGACAAATGGAGCGGTAAGTTTAAGAAGACAAATGGAGCGGTAAGCTAAAGAAGACAAATGGAGCGGTAAGTTTAAGAAGACAAATGGAGCGGTAAGTTTAAGAAGACAAATGGAGCGGTAAGTTTAAGAAGACAAATGGAGCGGTAAGTTTAAGAAGACAAATGGAGCGGTAAGTTTAAGAAGACAAATGGAGCGGTAAGTTTAAGAAGACAAATGGAGCGGTAAGTTTAAGAAGACAAATGGAGCGGTAAGTTTAAGAAGACAAATGGAGCGGTAAGTTTAAGAAGACAAATGGAGCGGTAAGTTTAAGAAGACAAATGGAGCGGTAAGCTAAAGAAGACAAATGGAGCGGTAAGTTTAAGAAGACAAATGGAGCGGTAAGCTAAAGAAGACAAATGGAGCGGTAAGCTAAAGAAGACAAATGGAGCGGTAAGCTAAAGAAGACAAATGGAGCGGTAAGCTAAAGAAGACAAATGGAGCGGTAAGCTAAAGAAGACAAATGGAGCGGTAAGCTAAAGAAGACAAATGGAGCGGTAAGCTAAAGAAGACAAATGGAGCGGTAAGCTAAAGAAGACAAATGGAGCGGTAAGCTAAAGAAGACAAATGGAGCGGTAAGTTTAAGAAGACAAATGGAGTGGTAAGTTTAAGAAGACAAATGGAGCGGTAAGTTTAAGAAGACAAATGGAGCGGTAAGCTAAAGAAGACAAATGGAGCGGTAAGTTTAAGAAGACAAATGGAGCGGTAAGTTTAAGAAGACAAATGGAGCGGTAAGTTTAAGAAGACAAATGGAGCGGTAAGTTTAAGAAGACAAATGGAGCGGTAAGCTAAAGAAGACAAATGGAGCGGTAAGTTTAAGAAGACAAATGGAGCGGTAAGTTTAAGAAGACAAATGGAGCGGTAAGTTTAAGAAGACAAATGGAGCGGTAAGTTTAAGAAGACAAATGGAGCGGTAAGCTAAAGAAGACAAATGGAGCGGTAAGTTTAAGAAGACAAATGGAGCGGTAAGTTTAAGAAGACAAATGGAGCGGTAAGTTTAAGAAGACAAATGGAGCGGTAAGTTTAAGAAGACAAATGGAGCGGTAAGTTTAAGAAGACAAATGGAGCGGTAAGTTTAAGAAGACAAATGGAGCGGTAAGTTTAAGAAGACAAATGGAGCGGTAAGCTAAAGAAGACAAATGGAGCGGTAAGCTAAAGAAGACAAATGGAGCGGTAAGCTAAAGAAAACAAATGGAGCGGTAAGCTAAAGAAGACAAATGGAGCGGTAAGCTAAAGAAGAGAAATGGAGCGGTAAGCTAAAGAAGACAAATGGAGCGGTAAGCTAAAGAAGACAAATGGAGCGGTAAGCTAAAGAAGACAAATGGAGCGGTAAGCTAAAGAAGACAAATGGAGCGGTAAGCTAAAGAAGACAAATGGAGCGGTAAGCTAAAGAAGACAAATGGAGCGGTAAGTTTAAGAAGACAAATGGAGCGGTAAGCTAAAGAAGACAAATGGAGCGGTAAGTTTAAGAAGACAAATGGAGCGGTAAGTTTAAGAAGACAAATGGAGCGGTAAGCTAAAGAAGGCAAATGGAGCGGTAAGTTTAAGAAGACAAATGGAGCGGTAAGTTTAAGAAGACAAATGGAGCGGTAAGCTAAAGAAGACAAATGGAGCGGTAAGTTTAAGAAGACAAATGGAGCGGTAAGTTTAAGAAGACAAATGGAGCGGTAAGTTTAAGAAGACAGATGGAGCGGTAAGTTTAAGAAGACAAATGGAGCGGTAAGTTTAAGAAGACAAATGGAGCGGTAAGCTAAAGAAGACAAATGGAGCGGTAAGTTTAAGAAGACAAATGGAGCGGTAAGTTTAAGAAGACAAATGGAGCGGTAAGCTAAAGAAGACAAATGGAGCGGTAAGTTTAAGAAGACAAATGGAGCGGTAAGCTAAAGAAGACAAATGGAGCGGTAAGTTTAAGAAGACAAATGGAGAGGTAAGCTAAAGAAGACAAATGGAGCGGTAAGTTTAAGAAGACAAATGGAGCGGTAAGCTAAAGAAGACAAATGGAGCGGTAAGTTTAAGAAGACAAATGGAGCGGTAAGCTAAAGAAGACAAATGGAGCGGTAAGTTTAAGAAGACAAATGGAGCGGTAAGCTAAAGAAGACAAATGGAGCGGTAAGTTTAAGAAGACAAATGGAGCGGTAAGCTAAAGAAGACAAATGGAGCGGTAAGTTTAAGAAGACAAATGGAGCGGTAAGCTAAAGAAGACAAATGGAGCGGTAAGTTTAAGAAGACAAATGGAGCGGTAAGCTAAAGAAGACAAATGGAGCGGTAAGTTTAAGAAGACAAATGGAGCGGTAAGCTAAAGAAGACTAATGGAGCGGTAAGTTTAAGAAGACAAATGGAGCGGTAAGCTAAAGAAGACTAATGGAGCGGTAAGTTTAAGAAGACAAATGGAGCGGTAAGTTTAAGAAGACAAATGGAGCGGTAAGTTTAAGAAGACAAATGGAGCGGTAAGTTTAAGAAGACAAATGGAGCGGTAAGTTTAAGAAGACAAATGGAGCGGTAAGTTTAAGAAGACAAATGGAGCGGTAAGTTTAAGAAGACAAATGGAGCGGTAAGTTTAAGAAGACAAATGGAGCGGTAAGTTTAAGAAGACAAATGGAGCGGTAAGTTTAAGAAGACAAATGGAGCGGTAAGCTAAAGAAGACAAATGGAGCGGTAAGTTTAAGAAGACAAATGGAGCGGTAAGTTTAAGAAGACAAATGGAGCGGTAAGTTTAAGAAGACAAATGGAGCGGTAAGTTTAAGAAGACAAATGGAGCGGTAAGTTTAAGAAGACAAATGGAGCGGTAAGTTTAAGAAGACAAATGGAGCGGTAAGCTAAAGAAGACAAATGGAGCGGTAAGTTTAAGAAGACAAATGGAGCGGTAAGCTAAGAAGACAAATGGAGCGGTAAGTTTAAGAAGACAAATGGAGCGGTAAGTTTAAGAAGACAAATGGAGCGGTAAGTTTAAGAAGACAAATGGAGCGGTAAGTTTAAGAAGACAAATGGAGCGGTAAGTTTAAGAAGACAAATGGAGCGGTAAGTTTAAGAAGACAAATGGAGCGGTAAGTTTAAGAAGACAAATGGAGCGGTAAGTTTAAGAAGACAAATGGAGCGGTAAGTTTAAGAAGACAAATGGAGCGGTAAGTTTAAGAAGACAAATGGAGCGGTAAGTTTAAGAAGACAAATGGAGCGGTAAGCTAAAGAAGACAAATGGAGCGGTAAGTTTAAGAAGACAAATGGAGCGGTAAGTTTAAGAAGACAAATGGAGCGGTAAGTTTAAGAAGACAAATGGAGCGGTAAGTTTAAGAAGACAGATGGAGCGTTAAGCTAAAGAAGACAGATGGAGCGGTAAGTTTAAGAAGACAAATGGAGCGGTAAGTTTAAGAAGACAAATGGAGCGGTAAGCTAAAGAAGACAAATGGAGCGGTAAGTTTAAGAAGACAAATGGAGCGGTAAGCTAAAGAAGACAAATGGAGCGGTAAGCTAAAGAAGACAAATGGAGCGGTAAGCTAAAGAAGACAAATGGAGCGGTAAGCTAAAGAAGACAAATGGAGCGGTAAGTTTAAGAAGACAAATGGAGCGGTAAGCTAAAGAAGACAAATGGAGCGGTAAGTTTAAGAAGACAAATGGAGCGGTAAGTTTAAGAAGACAAATGGAGCGGTAAGCTAAAGAAGACAAATGGAGCGGTAAGTTTAAGAAGACAAATGGAGCGGTAAGTTTAAGAAGACAAATGGAGCGGTAAGCTAAAGAAGACAAATGGAGCGGTAAGTTTAAGAAGACAAATGGAGCGGTAAGTTTAAGAAGACAAATGGAGCGGTAAGTTTAAGAAGACAGATGGAGCGGTAAGTTTAAGAAGACAAATGGAGCGGTAAGTTTAAGAAGACAAATGGAGCGGTAAGCTAAAGAAGACAAATGGAGCGGTAAGTTTAAGAAGACAAATGGAGCGGTAAGTTTAAGAAGACAAATGGAGCGGTAAGCTAAAGAAGACAAATGGAGCGGTAAGTTTAAGAAGACAAATGGAGCGGTAAGCTAAAGAAGACAAATGGAGTGGTAAGTTTAAGAAGACAAATGGAGAGGTAAGCTAAAGAAGACAAATGGAGCGGTAAGTTTAAGAAGACAAATGGAGCGGTAAGCTAAAGAAGACAAATGGAGCGGTAAGTTTAAGAAGACAAATGGAGCGGTAAGCTAAAGAAGACAAATGGAGCGGTAAGTTTAAGAAGACAAATAGAGCGGTAAGCTAAAGAAGACAAATGGAGCGGTAAGTTTAAGAAGACAAATGGAGCGGTAAGCTAAAGAAGACAAATGGAGCGGTAAGTTTAAGAAGACAAATGGATCGGTAAGCTAAAGAAGACAAATGGAGCGGTAAGTTTAAGAAGACAAATGGAGCGGTAAGCTAAAGAAGACAAATGGAGCGGTAAGTTTAAGAAGACAAATGGAGCGGTAAGCTAAAGAAGACAAATGGAGCGGTAAGTTTAAGAAGACAAATGGAGCGGTAAGCTAAAGAAGACAAATGGAGCGGTAAGTTTAAGAAGACAAATGGAGCGGTAAGTTTAAGAAGACAAATGGAGCGGTAAGTTTAAGAAGACAAATGGAGCGGTAAGTTTAAGAAGACAAATGGAGCGGTAAGTTTAAGAAGACAAATGGAGCGGTAAGTTTAAGAAGACAAATGGAGCGGTAAGTTTAAGAAGACAAATGGAGCGGTAAGTTTAAGAAGACAAATGGAGCGGTAAGTTTAAGAAGACAAATGGAGCGGTAAGTTTAAGAAGACAAATGGAGCGGTAAGTTTAAGAAGACAAATGGAGCGGTAAGCTAAAGAAGACAAATGGAGCGGTAAGTTTAAGAAGACAAATGGAGCGGTAAGTTTAAGAAGACAAATGGAGCGGTAAGTTTAAGAAGACAAATGGAGCGGTAAGTTTAAGAAGACAAATGGAGCGGTAAGTTTAAGAAGACAAATGGAGCGGTAAGTTTAAGAAGACAAATGGAGCGGTAAGCTAAAGAAGACAAATGGAGCGGTAAGTTTAAGAAGACAAATGGAGCGGTAAGCTAAGAAGACAAATGGAGCGGTAAGTTTAAGAAGACAAATGGAGCGGTAAGTTTAAGAAGACAAATGGAGCGGTAAGTTTAAGAAGACAAATGGAGCGGTAAGTTTAAGAAGACAAATGGAGCGGTAAGTTTAAGAAGACAAATGGAGCGGTAAGTTTAAGAAGACAAATGGAGCGGTAAGTTTAAGAAGACAAATGGAGCGGTAAGTTTAAGAAGACAAATGGAGCGGTAAGTTTAAGAAGACAAATAGAGCGGTAAGTTTAAGAAGACAAATGGAGCGGTAAGTTTAAGAAGACAAATGGAGCGGTAAGCTAAAGAAGACAAATGGAGCGGTAAGTTTAAGAAGACAAATGGAGCGGTAAGTTTAAGAAGACAAATGGAGCGGTAAGTTTAAGAAGACAAATGGAGCGGTAAGTTTAAGAAGACAGATGGAGCGGTAAGCTAAAGAAGACAGATGGAGCGGTAAGTTTAAGAAGACAAATGGAGCGGTAAGTTTAAGAAGACAAATGGAGCGGTAAGCTAAAGAAGACAAATGGAGCGGTAAGTTTAAGAAGACAAATGGAGCGGTAAGCTAAAGAAGACAAATGGAGCGGTAAGTTTAAGAAGACAAATGGAGCGGTAAGTTTAAGAAGACAAATGGAGCGGTAAGCTAAAGAAGACAAATGGAGCGGTAAGTTTAAGAAGACAGATGGTGGATAGTAAGTTTATTAAATATAATTAGTTTATGTATTGCTGCGCTACTCTGACAGTTGTTAAACAGTGACATCAACTCGCAATTGATAATTCTAAGTCACTTTAAATAGGTGGGGCTCCATTACCCACAGTGGGGCTCCATTACCCACAGTGGGGCTCCATTACCCACAGTGGGGCTCCATTACCCACAGTGGGGCTCCATTACCCACAGTGGGGCTCCATTACCCACAGTGGGGCTCCATTACCCACAGTGGGGCTCCATTACCCACAGTGGGGCTCCATTACCCACAGTGGGGCTCCATTACCCACAGTGGGGCTCCATTACCCACAGTGGGGCTCCATTACCCACAGTGGGGCTCCATTACCCACAGTGGGGCTTCATTACCCACAGTGGGGCTTCATTACCCACAGTGGGGCTTCATTACCCACAGTCCATTACCCACAGTGGGGCTCCATTACCCACAGTGGGGCTCCATTACCCACAGTGGGGCTTCATTACCCACAGTGGGGCTTCATTACCCACAGTCTTCATTACCCACAGTGGGGCTCCATTACCCACAGTGGGGCTCCATTACCCACAGTGGGGCTCCATTACCCACAGTGGGGCTCCATTACCCACAGTGGGGCTCCATTACCCACAGTGGGGCTCCATTACCCACAGTGGGGCTCCCTTACCCACAGTGGGGATCCATACCCACAGTGGGGCTACCCACAGTGGGGCTCCATTACCCACAGTGGGGCTCCATTACCCACAGTGGGGCTCCATTACCCACAGTGGGGCTCCATTACCCACAGTGGGGCTCCATTACCCACAGTGGGGCTCCATTACCCACAGTGGGGCTCCATTACCCACAGTGGGGCTTCATTACCCACAGTGGGGCTCCATTACCCACAGTGGGGCTCCATTACCCACAGTGGGGCTCCATTACCCACAGTGGGGCTCCATTACCCACAGTGGGGCTCCATTACCCACAGTGGGGCTTCATTACCCACAGTGGGGCTTCATTACCCACAGTGGGGCTTCATTACCCACAGTGGGGCTTCATTACCCACAGTGGGGCTTCATTACCCACAGTGGGGCTTCATTACCCACAGTGGGGCTTCATTACCCACAGTGGGGCTCCATTACCCACAGTGGGGCTTCATTACCCACAGTGGGGCTTCATTACCCACAGTGGGGCTTCATTACCCACAGTGGGGCTCCATTACCCACAGTGGGGCTCCATTACCCACAGTGGGGCTCCATTACCCACAGTGGGGCTCCATTACCCACAGTGGGGCTCCATTACCCACAGTGGGGCTCCATTACCCACAGTGGGGCTCCATTACCCACAGTGGGGCTTCATGAAGCCCTGTTGTAGATGAAACGTTGTAAATTAAAGTTTTTACATGTTGAAAATATTTTCAATTACCGGTGTATGTGAACAACGTTGCTAGGAGCGTCGTGTCATCCTCTGAATCTAATATTTCAAGTTCATCTGTATCCTTCTTGTGTTCGTAGCCTTTTTTTTTTATCTTCCTCCACTTCCTTATTATTCTTTCTGTTCTTACTGATCATTCTCTCCATCCTTCCTCTGCCTTTTCATCCTTTCTCTTAATCTCCTCATACTATACCTCTTCCTAGTCCTACACTTCTTACTAGTCTTATACGTCTTCTTTATATGTCAGGAAAGGGAATGATTGTGGTAAGAGAAATTGGAGAAAGAATCATTGTAGAGTGAAATGTTGGAAGAGAGAATGTTGTGAGTAAGAATGATTTGAGTTGAGATCCGGGAGGGAATGATTGTGTGGGGGTCGGAAAGAGGATGGAAGGATTGTAAGGGGTCAAAGTGAGACGAAATGATTGTGGAGAGATGCGAGATGGAACGATTATACAGAGAAACAAGGGGTGGAATAAGTGTATAATGAGAAACGAGTGGGAATAATTGTGGTGATAGTCATCTGCCGTGACAGCGGCAGATGACAGTGCTTTTCGACTATTATTTTGTGACCGTCAATATGGCTTCAGAAAAGGTCACTGCTGCTGATCTGCTGTTAAACATCTTTACTATGTGGCACCAGTCATTTGATGAATCCAAGATCAGCCGTGCATTAGTATAGGACATTGATGGGGTTTTCGACAGAGTATGGCACCAGGAACTCTTGCCAAAAGTGGAAGCATGTAAGAGTTACAGGCTCTGCATTATGCCATTTAAGTGCTTACCTTCAAGGTAGACCTCTATGATTAGTTCTCAGTGGGACAAGAGTCAACAAGACACACTATTGGTGTCAGTTTTACACAAGACTGTGTACTTGGGCCATTATTATGGAATGTCGACTTCAGTGACCTTCAACTCATCCCAGACTCACATGTAAATGCTAACGACTGTACTCTTACATTTACTTATCCAAGGAAAGATTTGCCAGCTGCTCTGAATTAAATCACTCGCCACCATACAGCTGTATCAGCCTGGGAAAAAACGATGACAGGCTACAACAGCTTCTGAGAAAACACAAATGATGATGGTCTCTAGGCACCATGATGGAAATGCTGGAGCAGTGGTAAGAATGTAGGCGAGTGTTGGAACCAGGGAATGAGGTTGATATCCTTAGGGTGAAATTTAGTTCCAGTTTGACTATGAAGAACCACGTAGTAAAGCTTGCAAACAATGCAGCCAGGAAACTTATGGCATTTAGACTTATCCCGCATTTGCTCGACAGTAAGACTGAAAAATACTGTACGAAGCACAAGTATGCTACCTGGAGTCTACCTGGAGGTTTTTCCGGAGATCAACGCCCCCGCGGCCCGGTCCACGACCAGGCCTCCCGGTGGATCAGGGCCTGATCAACCAGGCTGTTACTGCTGGCCGCATGCAGTCCAACGTACGAACCACAGCCCGGCTGATCCGACACAGACTTTAGGTATCTGTCCAGCTCTCTCTTGAAGGCAGCCAGGAGTTTATTGGTAATTTCCCTTATGCTTGGTAGGAGGCTGTTGAACAGTTTTGGGCCCCGGACGCTTATGGTGTTTTCTCTTAGTGTACCAATGGCGCCCCTACTTTTAATTGGGGGTATTTTGCATCGCCTGCCCAGTTTTTTACTTTCGTAGGGAGTGATTTCTGTGTGCAGGATTTTCCAAGTGTAGATTATATAAATATATCTCTCCTGCGTTCCAACGAGTACAAGTCAAGTGCTTCCAAGCGTTCCCAGTAGTTAAGGTGCTTGACAGAACTTATACATGCAGTAAAGGTTCTCTGTACACTCTCTAGATCTGTAATTTCACCTGCTCTGAATGGAGATGTTAATGTACAGCAGTACTCCAGCCTAGAGAGAACAAGTGATTTGAAAAGGATCATCATGGGCTTGGCATCCCTCGTTTTGAACGTTCTCATTATCCATCCTATCATTTTCTTTACACGTGCGATCGTGGCACACTGTTGTGATCCTTGAAAGTGAGATCCTCAGACATTACTACTCCCAGGTCCCTTACATCATTTTTCCGCTCACACCTTGAGTGTGCTCTCCTTTCTTGGATTGCGTGCCCTCCGTCTCACCTACGACTTCTTGAAAGAATAGTAAACAGCAAGACGACTCGTCTCTCGTCTGGACCCGGCCTGAATAAATCACTGAATCAAACACTCCACTTCGTGGTCAGCTAGAAAAGAGCCAAGACGGGCTGCGAGCAGAAATTAATTCTCAAGAACATCGCTTCATTTGAGATCATTCATTGCCCCTCCCACACCTCTTCTTGGCAAAATGCCACATATAACAGGGCGCCCCCCCTTCTTCCTAATCATGTCTATAGCTGTCCTGAACTTTCTAACTAAATCCTCACTTCTACGCTTGCCTACATCATTGCCTCCAGCACTGAGGCAAATAATAGGATTGATCCCATTACCGTTCATGATGGCAATATAAACACAAATGCAGTATAATGTGATCCTTTATTGACTACGTTTCGCCCACACAGTGGGCTTTTTCAAGTCACAAACAGAACTACCTGGGGTGGAAGGAACGCGAGTATTTATAGTCCGGCTGAGGTCAGGTGAAGAATGCTGCATCTGATGATGTACCGAGTTGGGTTGTAGAGTCTAAAAACTTGGGTAGCTTGGAAAGGAGACTGGACAAGTTTGTGAGCAGACCTTCTACAGTGTTCTTATGTGGGATAGCGATGAAGAAGTTTCTTGGCAAGTGGTTCAGCTATGTTATAGAAGCCACTATTCTGGTTGAAGTTGTCGGATATAGAAATAAGTGATGATTCCAGGATTCTTCGGTATTGAGTGTTGTCTTCTGTGGCGATAAGTCTTGAGTTTCTGTAGTTTATCAAGTGGTTGTGTGAATTACGGTGTTGTACGCAGGCATTCCTTGTGTCGTCAGACCTGCTTGCGTATTGGTGTTCTGAAATACGTGTTTGGAGGTCCCTTGATGTTTCGCCCACGTATAACTTGTTGCAGTCATTACAAGGGATTATGTATACCCCTGCAGAGGATGGAGGCTTGTCCTGCCTACTACTGGTGATGTCCTTGATGGTCGTGGTTGTGGAGGTAGATACTTGGAATGATGTTTTGGCAAAGATGTTGGAAACATGTTTGGCAATGGAGTTGGTGGGAAGGACTATGTATCTCTTCTCGGCAGTGTCTTCTCTGGGTGTGTTGAAGATGTTTAGTGCTCGCCGTCTGCAGTCTCTGATGAAGTGACGAGGATAGTGGAGTTTGGAAAATACTTGTTCAATTATAGTGCATTCTTCCTCAAGGAACTCGTTGCTGCAGATTCTGAGTGCACGCAGGAAGAAGCCTATAATTACACCACGTTTGGTTTTGGTGTCGTGGTGAGAGTAGAAGTGGAGAAGATCGTTTTGGTTGGTGGGTTTTCGATAGACTTTAAAACGAAGTTCGTGGTCAGCTTTGCAGAGTAGAACATCAAGGAAAGGAAGAGTGTTGTCGACCTCTTCTTCAAGTGTGAACTGGATTGAAGGCTCGACCTGGTTGAGCTTGTCTTGGAGAGCTTGAACGTTGAAGCGTTTAGGAGTTATGAGGAGAATGTCGTCAACATAACGGAGCCAGGTGACAGACGAAGGAATAATGGTGGAGAAACGTTCGGCTTCTAGATGTTCCATGTATAGGTTCGCCAGGACTGCACTGAGTGGCGAACCCATGGGTAGTCCAAAAGTCTGCTGAAAGAGGTGATTTTCAAAAGAGAAACACGTAAAGCCAACACATAGTTCAACCAGGTCGATGAAATCGCTGGCTGGAATGGGAAGATCAAGTGAATCGTCAATTTTCTTGCGCAAGAGATCGATGGCTTGTTTAGTAGGTACTTTAGTGAATAGGGAAGTCACGTCAAGGCTGGAAAGTTTCTTGTTCCTGATGTTGATGTTGCGAATGCGATTGAGAAGATCACCTGAGTGTTTGAGATGTGCTGGACTGATAGTGCCCAAGAGTTTCGAGAGGTGTTTGGCGAGAATTCCTGAGAGCTGGTGGGGAGCACTGCCTATTCCCGAGGATATGGGCCTCAGTGGGATACCAGGCTTGTGAGTCTTTGGCAGGCCGTACATTCTGGCAGGTCTGGGGTTGCTGGGCATGGTGTGCAGAAGTTTCTTCCCTTGTTCTGAGCTCCTCAGAATGCGGCGAGTCCTTTGAAGAAAAGTTTTAGTAAGGTTGTCCACTTGGTTAGTTGTGAGAGGTTTGTTAAGTACAGGTCACCACTCTTCTTAAAGCTACCCAAGGTCCTAGCCTCTATCACCCCACTGGGAAGACTGTTCCACGCATCTACAACTCTGTTAGAAAACCAGTACTTACCTATGTCCTATGTGTTGAGGTAGGTAACATCTCTTACCTTGTAAATAAAGGTAGGAACTCGTAACTAACCCTATAAACCATTGAGAAATAAAAGTGGTCTAATATAAATGGTAAGAGTGACGCAATTTCCGAAAGGAGATCAAATGCAGGATTAGTTGGCTGGGGGTGTGGAGTAGAAATTTTCTCCATTTCTTTCGCTTACATATGCTGCTATGTATGATAATTCTATGTAACTGTATTTGTGTATACCTGAATAAACTTACTTACTTACTTACTTACAACTTCGTTGTTGTTTTTTCGACAAGAAATATTGTGAGACACGAGCTTCACTTCGGGCCAACCCAATGACAGTTTTTTCAGCCGCTACAAAACTCCTATTTACTGTTATTTGTAATTATTAATTATTGCCATTTTATTTTTAAAAGGACACAAGTGCAGCTAATGTGACATATTATTGTGGCAACGTTTCGCTCTCAAGAAGCTTTGTCAAGCCGTTAACAAAGCTCCTGGAGAGTGAAACGTTGCCACAGTAATATGTCAGATTAGTTGCACTTGTGTCCTCTTACTTAACACATTGTCGGTAATTCTACCAACGTTAATACATTTCATTATTATTTTTCAGAAGTAATAAAATAAAACTTGGAATAGTTGGATTCTATGCAATAACTGGAAAATGTATCTTCTGGTCAGCTTGAAACTTCTGCGTTAGTGATGATTAGTCTCCTTCAAAAGAAACAATCTCTTGAGGTTAGGTTGTGCAACTTATCATATGTCAGTGTGTCTCGTTCTCTTCTGATCAGAAGTAAGTACTATGTTCGGCTTTATTTGGTCATCCTAAGTTAGAACATAAGAACATAAGAATGTAGGAACACTGCAGAAGGCCTACTGGCCCATACGAGGCAGGTCCTTATCAAAACGACAACTACCTAGAGCTACTCAAGAAACAACTCCAGCACCCCCCAACACCAATCAAACCCAGCCCCTCCTGCTCATATATTTGTCCAGTCTCTTCTTAAAGCTACCCAAGGTCCTAGCCTCTATCACCCCACTGGGAAGACTGTTCCACGCATCTACAACTCTGTTAGAAAACCAGTACTTACCTATGTCCTTTCTAAATCTAAATTTATCCAACTTAAATCCATTATTCCTGGTTCTTACCTGGTTCGACACCCTCAGTACTTTATTAATGTCTCCCTTGTTTATGCCCGTCATCCACTTATACACTTCAATGATATCTCCCCTCATTCTACGCCTCTCCAGAGAGTTGTTAGGTAAGACACATATGCAACAGTTAGGTATCTTTATTTTGAAACGTTTCGCCTACACAGTAGGCTTCTTCAGTCGAGTACAGAAAAGTTGATAGAAGCAGAAGATACTTGAAGACGATGTAATCAGTCCATCACCCTTAAAGTTTTGAGGTGGTCAGTCCCTTTGTTAGGTAAGACACATATGCAACAGTTAGGTATCTTTATTTCGAAACGTTTCGCCTACACAGTAGGCTTCTTCAGTCGAGTACAGAAAAGTTGATAGAAGCAGAAGATACTAGAAGACGATGTAATCAGTCCATCACCCTTAAAGTTTTGAGGTGGTCAGTCCCTCAGTCTGGAGAAGAGCATTGTTCCGTTGTCTGAAACAATATGAAGTTGAAGTGACAGAATGGGGCCTTATATAGTGCCAGGAGGTGAGACGTAGGTTGATTTGGGAGGGCAGGTCCCTCTCAAACCTCACTTCAACTTCATATTGTTTCAGACAACGGAACAATGCTCTTCTCCAGACTGAGGGACTGACCACCTCAAAACTTTAAGGGTGATGGACTGATTACATCGTCTTCAAGTATCTTCTGCTTCTATCAACTTTTCTGTACTCGACTGAAGAAGCCTACTGTGTAGGCGAAACGTTTCGAAATAAAGATACCTAACTGTTGCATATGTGTCTTACCTAACAATCTGTCGGTATTGTATACCATTTTGATGGTTCTTACCTGGTTCGACACCCTCAGTACTTTATTAATGTCTCCCTTGTTTATGCCCGTCATCCACTTATACACTTCAATGATATCTCCCCTCATTCTACGCCTCTCCAGAGAGTGGAGATTTAAGGCTTTAAGTCTATCTTCATACGGGAGGTTCCTTACACAGTAAATCATTTTAGTCATTCTTCTCTGTATGTTCTCTAATGAGTCTATGTCCATCCTGTAGTAAGGGGACCAAAACTGAGCAGCATAATCTAAATGAGGCCTCACTAGTGATGTATAGAGCTGTAAAATAACTTTTGGACTTCTGTTACTTATACTTCTTGAGATAAATCCAAGTAATCTGTTGGCCTTGTTGCGCACACTGAGGCACTGCTGTCTTGGCTTTAGATTTCTGCTTACCATGACTCCCAAGTCTTTTTCACATTCTGTATGACCAAGCTCTACTTCACCTAGATTATAGCTTCGAGGGTTATTTTCATTACCAAGGGCAAGTACCTTACACTTATCCACATTAAACTTCATCTGCCATTTCTCAGACCAAGACATTAATTTGTTCAAATCGTCCTGGAGTTCATTGATATCCTCCTCAGAGTGAATTATACGGCCTATCTTTGTATCATCAGCAAACTTACTCATGTCACTAGTAATCCCTTCATCAAGGTCATTAATGTAAATTATGAACAAGAGAGGGCCTAAAACTGATCCTTGTGGAACGCCACTAGTGACTAATCCCCATTCAGATTTCACTCCATTAATGGTAACTCTCTGCTTTCTATTGGTAAGCCATGCCTCAATCCATGCTAGAACTTTACCTCCTATACCATGAGCTGCCACTTTTCTTAAGAGTCTCTTGTGAGGTACTCTGTCGAAGGCTTTACTAAAATCCAAATAAACAATATCATATTCCTTATCACTGTCAACTGCCTCAAATGTTCTATTGAAGAACGTCAGTAAGTTTGTCAGGCAGGAACGACCTCTCGTGAATCCATGCTGAGATTCATTTATCAAGTTATGCTCTTCAAGGTGACTTCTGATAATGTCAGCTATAATTGATTCTAATAACTTGCCCACTATAGATGTCAGGCTTATTGGACGGTAATTTGAAGGAGTGGACTTATCCCCTGATTTGAATATAGGAACCACATTAGCCATCTTCCACATCTCTGGCACAACACTGGTAAGGATGGACGCATTGAATACACTCGTTAATGGCTGACTAAGCTCCATCTTGCATTCCTTAAGTACCCTTGAAAACAACTCATCGGGTCCCGGGGACTTATTTTGTTTCAGTTTGTCTATCTGTTTAATAACCATGTCCCTCGTGACAGTAATATTAGTTAACTTAAATTCATCAGGAACTAAATAATTGTTAATTACTGGAATCTCATTTACATCTTCCTGTGTAAAAACTGACAAAAAATAGTCATTAAATAAGGAACACATTTCCAGTTCATTATCCGTCAGCTGTCCATTCCCAGATTTCAGAGGTCCTACTTTTTCCTTCACCTTCGTCCTATACACTTGAAAGAACCCCTTTGGATTAGTCTTTGATTCATTAGCAACTCTAATTTCATAGTCACGTTTAGCCTTTCTAATCGCCTTTTTTACTTCTCTTTTAAGCTGAACATATTGGTCAGTAAGGTTAACCTCTCCTCTTCTGATGCGCCTATAAATTCCCCTTTTCTCCCCTAATAGATGCTTTAGCCTCCTGTTAACCCATTTGGGATCGTTATTATTAGACCTAATTTCTCTCTGGGGAATGTATATACTCTGGGCACTGTGTACATTATTAAGAAAACAATCATAAAAGCAGATCCCTTCATATTCATAAGTATGATTATCGTCAATAAAATCATTAGCTAGATAACCCCAATCAAGATTAGACAGATGTTCCCTAAGTCCATTATAATCGGCAGAACGAAAATCGGGGATTTTTACTGTATTATCATTATTCTTGCATTCCCAATTAATGCTAAAGGTGATGGATTTGTGATCACTTGCGCCAAGCTCTTCAGTGATCTCCAGATTATTCACGAGTGTTTCCTTATTTGACAAGACTAGGTCTAGCAAATTATTACCCCTGGTAGGTTCAGTTACACTCTGTTTCAGAAAACAGTCCTGAACTGTTTCCATGAAGTCACTGGACTCTAGATTACCTGTCAAAGAATTCCAGTCAATTTGGCTAAAGTTAAAGTCCCCTACTATGACTACGTTACTGTGTCCAGAAGCCCTAACAATTTCGTCCCAAAGAAGTCTCCCTCTATCGTGATCCAAGCCTGGAGGTCGGTATATTACACCTAGAATTAGTTTTTCTTGACCCTCCACGAACTCTACCCAAACAGACTCTGTTACTGCTCCATCTATTTTTATACCTTTTTTTATGCAACAATTAATATTTTCTCGAACATACAATGCAACTCCTCCCCCCTTCCCATTACATCTATCCACATTGAATAACTTAAATCCCTGAATATTACACTCAGCAGTCATATCCCGACTCTTTAAATCATACCACGTTTCAGTTAATGCAATGATATCAAAGTTCCCAGCACATGCTACCAAACGTAGTTCATTAATTTTATTTCTTGCACTTCGACTGTTAGCATAAAATACCATCATATGTTTTTTCTTCTGCACATTTTTCCTATTCATCTTTGTTTTTACACAATTTCTGAAATTATCATTACCCAGAGTTACTCCATGACAGTTACTATTAAGATTCTTAATATCAGAGCATAAGTCAATATATCCATACTCATTATTAATCATTTCTAAACCCATACCTCTAACTAATCCTAGTTTAAAGTCCTAACAACCCCCTCAACTGAGTTAGCAAGAAAACCCACACCTGCCCTGGATAAGTGAACCCCATCCCTGGCATACATGTCATTTCGGCCATAGAAGTTGTCCCAGTTGTCAATGAATGGTACTGCATTATCCTTACAGTGTTTATCCAGCCAACAATTAATACCAATTGCTCTGGACAACCATTCATTACCAACACCTCTTCTTGGCAAAATGCCACATATAACAGGGCGCCCCCCCTTCTTCCTAATCATGTCTATAGCTGTCCTGAACTTTCTAACTAAATCCTCACTTCTACGCTTGCCTACATCATTGCCTCCAGCACTGAGGCAAATAATAGGATTGATCCCATTACCGTTCATGATGTTGTCAAGCCGGCTAACAATGTCCTCCATCCCAGCCCCAGGAAAGCATACCCTTTGTCTCCTACTCCTGTCCTTCAAGCAGAATGCCCTATCCATGTATCTAACCTGGCTATCCCCAACAACAACAATATTCTTACCTTCCTTGTTGTCGTTCGTCGTGACGATCCCAGTAGTAGACTCACATTCGTCGGGTAGCACCGAGAATGCGTTGGAGGTTTCCACGGGAGTTTCCACAGCAGTCTCTTTCTTCTTCATCGTTTCTGGCTTTCCATTCGTCTTCTTGATCGTCAACTTCGTCGTCCCCTGCTGTCCAGCCACTGACCACGATCCCTTCTTGACCTGAGGACTCGAAACAGGAGGACTACTACGAATCCTCTTGTTTTCCTCGGTCAATCGCCGTATCTCCATCTTCGCTGCCCTCAATTCTTCCTTAAGTTGCTGGTAAAGTTGCTCGATGGAGGGCATCTTGGTTCAGTCCACGGGAGCAAACAAGACACTTCTTCACAGAGTTAAGTACAGGTCAGCACTCAATAAATTTGGATGTCAGTTTCCACGTGATGACTTCTGAATGCGTCTTCTTATTCTCTTCAAATCTTCAACGTTAATATTTAATTGTATTACCAACTTATGCCGCACTGTACTGTTACAATCTCGTGCACTGAGGCGCAGCGTGGCTGGGGTTATGAAATCCTGGGATACCTTTCTCGGATCGCGCAGCGACCAGTATACATCTAGAAAGAAAAAAAAGCGCAATACCGTGCCTGGAACAAAATGGTGTGACTATGTAAACAGTCTAAGACTAACTGAAACGTCGTCGTAAACTCCTCTCTTCCACGTGCAGGGTATCAGTGTTTCGATATATATCTAAACAGAATTCTTCCTCCGTAAGCCATTAAAATGCCGCCAGCAATGGGCTAGTAACCCCTTCTCCGGTATATATTACTTAATTAAAAAAACTTTCCGTTTTTCTTTTTGGGCCACCCTGCCTCGGTGGGATACGGCCGGTGTATTGAAAGAGGAATATACATCTACTTTTATTATCACTGTTATAGGCAACATCATTAGCGTTACGATAAAATGAGAGCAAATATAAGATATAATCAGTGAGGAGATTAATTAAGAAGTTTAATGAGGGCGGCCCAGGGTACAACCTCACGATGTGGTTGTCAGTCCCCTTGACACTCCAGTAGGAGAAAAAAAAAAGTCCATTTGGAGGGTACTGGCAGCAACAACTAAATCACATAAGCTTAAAATAAAAGGTGCGCGTGGAAAAGGAGGGAGAAAGAGTTTCTGGTGTGATGAAAATGAGACAGAGAAAGGAAGAAGAGCAGATAATCGGTGAGGAAAGAGAGGAGAGAAAATGGTAGGGAAGAAAATAGGGAAAAGAGCAAAGGAAAAATGGAAAGGAAAAAACTTGGTAAAAAAATGAGACAGCGAAAGTGGAGAGGAAAGTATGAAAGGGGAAAACTAAGAAAGAAGCGAAGATGGGAATTAAAAGATAGGAAAATAGCAGAGGAAAGAAGAAATGGAGAGGGGTAGGAGGAAATGGAACAAGGAGAGAGAGGAAAAAGTGGAATGGAAGTTAATTAGAATGGGGTGAAGAGGAAGCGGAAAAAAAAGATGGTAATCTGAGGTGGTCAAGAAATAGAAAAGGTTGAGGATAGGGAAAAAACGAAAGAGGAAGAGAGAAGTGAGATAAGAATAGAGGAAGGAGGAGAGAGAGGAAGTGGAATAGGATTTTTAAAAGGAAAACAAGGAAAAATAAAAGTATTCAGCTTGGCCCATTAATATGTCTGATTAAATTACAAGTGAACCACAGAACCCCGAGTGAGAACCACAGAACCCCGAGTGAGAACCACAGAACCCCGAGTGAGAACCACAGAACCCAGAGTGAGAACCGCAGTACCCTGAATCAGAACCACAGAACCCTGAGTGAAAGCCACAGAACCCCGAGTGAGAACCACAGAACCCCGAGTGAGAACCACAGTACCCTGAATCAGAACCACAGAACCCTGAGTGAAAACCACAGAACCCTGAGTGAAAACCACAGAACCCCGAGTGAAAACCACAGAACCCTGAGCGAAAACCACAGAACCCTGAGTGAGAACCACAGAACACTGAGTGAGAACCACAGAACCCCGAGTGAGAACCACAGAACCCCGAGTGAGAACCACAGAACCCCGAGTGAGAACCACAGAACCCCGAGTGAGAAATACAGAACCCCGAGTGAGAACCACAGAACCCTGACTGAGAACCACAGAACCCCGAGTGAGAACCACAGAACCCCGAGTGAGAACCACAGAACCCCGAGTGAGAACCACAGAACCCTGAGTGAGAACCACAGAACCCCGAGTGAGAACCACAGAACCCTGAGTGAGAACCACAGAACCCCGAGTGAGAACCACAGAACCCTGAGTGAGAACCACAGAACCCTGAGTGAGAACCACAGAACCCCGAGTGAGAACCACAGAACCCCGAGTGAGAACCACAGAACCCCGAGTGAGAACCACAGAACCCCGAGTGAGAACCACAGAACCCTGAGTGAGAACCACAGAACCCCGAGTGAGAACCACAGAACCCTGAGTGAGAATCACAGAACCCCGAGTGAGAACCACAGAACCCCGAGTGAGAACCACAGAACCCCGAGTGAGAACCACAGAACCCTGAGTGAGAACCACAGAACCCTGAGTGAGAACCACAGAACCCCGAGTGAGAACCACAGAACCCCGAGTGAGAACCACAGAACCCCGAGTGAGAACCACAGAACCCAGAGTGAGAACCACAGAACCCCGAGTGAGAACCACAGAACCCCGAGTGAGAAGCACAGAACCCTGAGTGAGAACCACAGAACCCCGAGTGAGAACCACAGAACCCCGAGTGAGAACCACAGAACCCCGAGTGAGAACCACAGAACCCTGAGTGAGAACCACAGAACCCCGAGTGAGAACCACAGAACCCCGAGTGAGAACCACAGAACCCCGAGTGAGAACCACAGAACCCCGAGTGAGAACCACAGAACCCTGAGTGAGAACCACAGAACCCCGAGTGAGAACCACAGAACCCCGAGTGAGAACCACAGAACCCTGAATGAGAACCACAGAACCCCGAGTGAGAACCACAGAACCCCGAGTGAGAACCACAGAACCCCGAGTGAGAACCACAGAACCCCGAGTGAGAACCACAGAACCCCGAGTGAGAACCACAGAACCCTGAATGAGAACCACAGAACCCCGAGTGAGAACCACAGAACCCTGAGTGAGAACCACAGAACCCCGAGTGAGAACCACAGAACCCCGAGTGAGAACCACAGAACCCCGAGTGAGAACCACAGAACCCTGAATGAGAACCACAGAACCCCGAGTGAGAACCACAGAACCCCGAGTGAGAACCACAGAACCCCGAGTGAGAACCACAGAACCCCGAGTGAGAACCACAGAACCCCGAGTGAGAACCACAGAACCCTGAGTGAGAACCACAGAACCCTGAGTGAGAACCATAGAACCCTGAGTGAGAACCACAGAACCCTGAGTGAGAACCACAGAACCCCGAGTGAGAACCACAGAACCCTGAGTGAGAACCACAGAACCCCGAGTGAGAACCACAGAACCCCGAGTGAGAACCACAGAACCCCGAGTGAGAACCACAGAACCCCGAGTGAGAACCACAGAACCCTGAGTGAGAACCACAGAACCCCGAGTGAGAACCACAGAACCCTGAGTGAGAATCACAGAACCCCGAGTGAGAACCACAGAACCCTGAGTGAGAGTATTATAGGAACATGCAAGAAAACCAGACAAAAGTGCCAGTCAGAGGAACATGAAAGAACCAGAAGAACATGAAAGAATAAGATGAACACCAGAGAATCAGAGGAACACGAGAGAACCGGTGGAACATGAGAGAACCGGTGGAACATGAGAGAACCAGTGGAACATGAGAGAACAAGTGGAACATGAGAGAACCGGTGGAACATGAGAGAACCAGTGGAACATGAGAGAACCGGTGGAACATGAGAGAACCGGTGGAACATGAGAGAACCAGTGGAACATGAGAGAACCAGTGGAACACGAGAGAACCGGTGGAACATGAGAGAGCCGGTGGAACATGAGAGAACCAGTGGAACATGAGAGAACCAGTGGAACACGAGAGAACCGGTGGAACATGAGAGAGCCGGTGGAACATGAGAGAACCAGTGGAACATGAGAGAACCGGTGGAACATGAAAGAACCAGTGGAACATGAGAGAACCGGTGGAACATGAGAGAACCGGTGGAACATGAGAGAACCAGTGGAACATGAGAGAACCAGTGGAACATGAGAGAACCGGTGGAACATGAGAGAACCGGTGGAACATGAGAGAACCGGTGGAACATGAGAGAACCAGTGGAACATGAGAGAACCGGTGGAACATGAGAGAACCGGTGGAACATGAGAGAACCAGTGGAACATGAGAGAACCAGTGGAACATGAGAGAACCGGTGGAACATGAGAGAGCCGGTGGAACATGAGAGAACCAGTGGAACATGAGAGAACCGGTGGAACATGAAAGAACCAGTGGAACACACCGGTGGAACATGAGAGACCGGTGGAACATGAGAGAACCAGTGGAACATGAGAGAACCGGTGGAACATGAGAGAACCACCGGTGGAACATGAGAGAGCCAGTGGAACATGAGAGAACCAGTGGAACACCGGTGGAACATGAGAACCGGTGGAACATGAGAGAACCAGTGGAACATGAGAGAACCAGTGGAACATGAGAGAACCAGTGGAACATGAGAGAACCGGTGGAACATGAGAGAGCCGGTGGAACATGAGAGAACCAGTGGAACATGAGAGAACCGGTGGAACATGAGAGAACCGGTGGAACATGAGAGAACCATGAGAGAAGTGGAACATGAGAGAACGGTGGAACATGAGAGGTGGAACATGAGAGAACCGGTGGAACATGAGAGAACATGAGAGAACCAGTGGAACAGTGGAACATGAGAGAACCGGTGGAACATGAGAGAACCGGTGGAACATGAGAGAACCAGTGGAACATGAGAGAACCGGTGGAACATGAGAGAACCGGTGGAACATGAGAGAACCAGTGGAACATGAGAGAACCGGTGGAACATGAGAGAACCGGTGGAACATGAGAGAACCGGTGGAACATGAGAGAACCGGTGGAACATGAGAGAACCGGTGGAACATGAGAGAACCGGTGGAACATGAGAGAACCGGTGGAACATGAGAGAACCGGTGGAACATGAGAGAACCAGTGGAACATGAGAGAACCGGTGGAACATGAGAGAACCGGTGGAACATGAGAGAACCGGTGGAACATGAGAGAACCGGTGGAACATGAGAGAACCGGTGGAACATGAGAGAACCGGTGGAACATGAGAGAACCGGTGGAACATGAGAGAACCGGTGGAACATGAGAGAACCAGTGGAACATGAGAGAACCGGTGGAACATGAGAGAACCGGTGGAACATGAGAGAACCGGTGGAACATGAGAGAACCAGTGGAACATGAGAGAACCGGTGGAACATGAGAGAACAAGTGGAACATGAGAGAACCGGTGGAACATGAGAGAACCGGTGGAACATGAGAGAACCGGTGGAACATGAGAGAACCGGTGGAACATGAGAGAACCAGTGGAACATGAGAGAACCGGTGGAACATGAGAGAACCAGTGGAACATGAGAGAACCGGTGGAACATGAGAGAACCAGTGGAACATGAGAGAACCGGTGGAACATGAGAGAAACGGTGGAACATGAGAGAACCGGTGGAACATGAGAGAACCGGTGGAACATGAGAGAACCGGTGGAACATGAGAGAAACCGGTGGAACATGAGAGAACCGGTGGAACATGAGAGAACCGGTGGAACATGAGAGAACCGGTGGAACATGAGAGAACCGGTGGAACATGAGAGAACCGGTGGAACATGAGAGAACCGGTGGAACATGAGAGAACCGGTGGAACATGAGAGAACCGGTGGAACATGAGAGAACCGGTGGAACATGAGAGAACCGGTGGAACATGAGAGAACCGGTGGAACATGAGAGAACCGGTGGAACATGAGAGAACCGGTGGAACATGAGAGAACCGGTGGAACATGAGAGAACCGGTGGAACATGAGAGAACCGGTGGAACATGAGAGAACCGGTGGAACATGAGAGAACCGGTGGAACATGAGAGAACCGGTGGAACATGAGAGAACCGGTGGAACACGAGAGAACCGGTGGAACATGAGAGAACCGGTGGAACATGAGAGAACCGGTGGAACATGAGAGAACCGGTGGAACATGAGAGAACCGGTGGAACATGAGAGAACCGGTGGAACACGAGAGAACCGGTGGAACATGAGAGAACCGGTGGAACATGAGAGAACCGGTGGAACACGAGAGAACCGGTGGAACATGAGAGAACCGGTGGAACATGAGAGAACCGGTGGAACATGAGAGAACCGGTGGAACACGAGAGAACCGGTGGAACATGAGAGAACCGGTGGAACATGAGAGAACCGGTGGAACATGGGCTATTTTAAAGATAAACTGAAGAGAGAGAGAGAGAGAGAGAGAGAGAGAGAGAGAGAGAGAGAGAGAGAGAGAGTTTCCCATTTTTCTCATTTATATAGTTCTCTTTCGCTATCTTATTATTTGTCTAAGATCTCCACCTCTTTCCTTTTCTTTCTTACTTTCTCTACTTTTTTTGTCTCCTCCGTACTTCCTTCTCTTCCTCCTCCCATTTCTCGTCGCAGCTCTTTATTCCTCTTAAATTCCTTCTCTCTCCCTCATTTCTTCCTTCTCTCTTTCCTTCCTTCTTTCTCTCCCCCCCTCCCTCATTTTTCCCTGCCTTGCCTCTCTTTATCTTTCTCCTGACATCCTTCTGTTTCTGTCCCTTCCTCATCCCTGCTGTCTTTCCTCCTCCTCCTATCTTCCTCATCCCTGCTGTCTTTCCTCCTCCTCCTATCTTCCTCATCCCTGCTGTCTTTCCTCCTCCTCCTATCTTCCTCATCCCTGCTGCCTTTCCTCCTCCTCCTATCTTCCTCATCCCTGCTGTCTTTCCTCCTCCTCCTATCTTCCTCATCCCTGCTGCCTTTCCTCCTCCTCCTATCTTCCTCATTCCTTCTATTTTTCTCCCTAAATCCTTCCACCTTCTCTCTCCCGATCCTTCGCTGTCCTCCCTCATCTTTCTATCTTCCTATTTTCCTCAAATTCTTCTACTTTTCCCTCTCCCTATCGTCTTTCCTCTGTCTCCCCCCCTGCCGTCCCCTCCCTTTCTCCCCCTTCCTCCTCCCCCCTCTCTTCTCTCAGTAATGGAGGTTACCTGGAGGTTACCTGGAGGTTACCTGGAGGTTACCTGGAGGTTACCTGGAGGTTATTCCGGGGATCAACGACCCCGCGGCCCGGTCCATGACCAGGCCTCCCGATGGATCAGGGCCTGATCAACTAGGCTGGTCCTGCTGGCCGCACACAGTCCGACGTACGAGCCACAGCCCGGCTGATCTGGCAC
>NW_027198970.1:0-5000 GCF_038502225.1 Cherax quadricarinatus
CCTGACGACTCTATGACTGAAGAAATAATTCTTAACATCCGTATGACTCGTCTGAATCTTCAGCTTCTAATTGTGACCCGTTGTTTGTGTCCCCTCTCTGGAACAACCTGCCTCTGTCTACCTTATCTATTCCATGCAGTATTTTATGTCATTATCATGTCTCCCCTGACCCTCCTGCCCTCCAATGTCGTCAGTCCGATTTCCTTCAACCATTCTTCGTAGGACATACCCCTGAGCTCTGGAACTAGCCTTGTTGCAAACCTTTGCGCTTTCTCTAATTTCTTGATGTGCTTGACCAGGTGTGGGCTCCAAACTGGAGCTGCATGCTCCAGTATGGGCCTGACGTACACAGTGTACAGTGTCTTGAACGATTCCTAAGGTATTGGAACGCTATTCTCAGGTTTGCCAAGCGCCCGTATGCTGCAGCAGTTATCTGGTTGATGTGTACCTCTGGAGACATGCTCAGTGTTATGGTCACCCCGAGATCTTTCTCTTTGATGTGTGTGTGTGTGTGTGTGTGTGTGTGTGTGTGTGTGTGTGTGTGTGTGTGTGTGTGTGTGTGTGTGTGTGTGTGTGTGTGTGTGTGTGTGTGTGTGTGTGTGTGTGTGTGTGTGTGTGTGTGTGTGTGTGTGTGTGTGTGTGTGTGTGTGTGTGTGTACTCACCTAGTTGTACTCACCTAGTTGAGGTTGCGGGGGTCGAGTCCGAGCTCCTGGCCCCGCCTCTTCACTGATCGCTACTAGGTCACTCTCCCCGAGCCGTGAGCTTTATCATACCTCTGCTTAAAGCTATGTATGGATCCTGCCTCCACTACATCGCTTCCCAAACTATTCCACTTACTGACTACTCTGTGGCTGAAGAAATACTTCCTAACATCCCTGTGATTCATCTGTGTCTTTAGCTTCCAACTGTGTCCCCTTGTTACTGTGTCCAATCTCTGGAACATCCTGTCTTTGTCCACCTTGTCAATTCCCCTCAGTATTTTGTATGTCGTTATCATGTCCCCCCTATCTCTCCTGTCCTCCAGTGTCGTCAGGTTGATTTCCCTTAACCTCTCCTCGTAGGACATACCTCTTAGCTCTGGGACTAGTCTTGTTGCAAACCTTTGCACTTTCTCTAGTTTCTTTACGTGCTTGGCTAGGTGTGGGTTCCAAACTGGTGCCGCATACTCCAATATGGGCCTAACGTATACGGTGTACAGGGTCCTGAACGATTCCTTATTAAGATGTCGGAATGCTGTTCTGAGGTTTGCTAGGCGCCCATATGCTGCAGCAGTTATTTGGTTGATGTGCGCTTCAGGAGATGTGCCTGGTGTTATACTCACCCCAAGATCTTTTTCCTTGAGTGAGGTTTGTAGTCTCTGACCCCCTAGACTGTACTCCGTCTGCGGCCTTCTTTGCCCTTCCCCAATCTTCATGACTTTGCACTTGGTGGGATTGAACTCCAGGAGCCAATTGCTGGACCAGGTCTGCAGCCTGTCCAGATCCCTTTGTAGTTCTGCCTGGTCTTCGATCGAGTGTATTCTTCTCATCAACTTCACGTCATCTGCAAACAGGGACACCTCAGAGTCTATTCCTTCCGTCATGTCGTTCACAAATACCAGAAACAGCACTGGTCCTAGGACTGACCCCTGCGGGACCCCGCTGGTCACAGGTGCCCACTCTGACACCTCGCCACGTACCATGACTCGCTGCTGTCTTCCTGACAAGTATTCCCTGATCCATTGTAGTGCCTTCCCTGTTATCCCTGCTTGGTCCTCCAGTTTTTGCACCAATCTCTTGTGTGGAACTGTGTCAAACGCCTTCTTGCAGTCCAAGAAAATGCAATCCACCCACCCCTCTCTCTCTTGTCTTACTGCTGTCACCATGTCATAGAACTCCAGTAGGTTTGTGACACAGGATTTCCCGTCCCTGAAACCATGCTGGCTGCTGTTGATGAGATCATTCCTTTCTAGGTGTTCCACCACTCTTCTCCTGATAATCTTCTCCATGATTTTGCATACTATACATGTCAGTGACACTGGTCTGTAGTTTAATGCTTCATGTCTGTCTCCTTTTTTAAAGATTGGGACTACATTTGCTGTCTTCCATGCCTCAGGCAATCTCCCTGTTTCGATAGATGTATTGAATATTGTTGTTAGGGGTACACATAGCGCCTCTGCTCCCTCTCTCAATACCCATGGGGAGATGTTATCTGGCCCCATTGCCTTTGAGGTATCTAGCTCACTCAGAAGCCTCTTCACTTCTTCCTCGGTTGTGTGCACTGTGTCCAGCACTTGGTGGTGTGCCCCACCTCTCCGTCTTTCTGGAGTCCCTTCTGTCTCCTCTGTGAACACTTCTTTGAATCTCTTGTTGAGTTCTTCACATACTTCACGGTCATTTCCTGTTGTCTCTCCTCCTTCCTTCCTTAGCCTGATTACCTGGTCCTTGACTGTTGTTTTCCTCCTGATGTGGCTGTACAACAGTTTCGGGTCAGATTTGGCTTTCGCTGCTATGTCATTTTCATATTGTCTTTGGGCCTCCCTTCTTATCTGTGCATATTCGTTTCTGGCTCTACGACTGTTCTCCTTATTCTCCTGGGTCCTTTGCCTTCTATATTTCTTCCATTCCCTAGCACACTTGGTTTTTGCCTCCCTGCACCTTTGGGTAAACCATGGGCTCATCCTGGCTTTTTCATTACTCCTGTTACCCTTGGGTACAAACCTCTCCTCAGCCTCCTTGCATTTTGTTGCTACATATTCCATCATCTCATTAACTGGCTTCCCTGCCAGTTCTCTGTCCCACTGAACCCCGTTCAGGTAGTTCCTCATTCCTGTGTAGTCCCCTTTCTTGTAGTTTGGCTTCATTCGTCCTGGCCTTCCTGCTTCTCCCTCCACTTGTAGCTCTACTGTGTATTCGAAGCTTAAAACCACATGGTCACTGGCCCCAAGGGGTCTTTCATATGTGATGTCCTCGATATCTGCACTACTGAAGGTGAATACTAAGTCCAGCCTTGCTGGTTCATCCTCTCCTCTCTCTCTTGTAGTGTCCCTTACGTGTTGGTACATGAAGTTCTCCAGTACCACCTCCATCATCTTAGCCCTCCATGTATCTTGGCCCCCATGTGGGTCCAAGTTCTCCCAATCGATCTCCTTGTGGTTAAAGTCACCCATGATCAGGAGCTTTGCCCTGCATGCATGAGCTCTTCTGGCCACTCTAGCCAGTGTGTCAACCATCGCTCTATTGCTCTCGTCGTACTCTTGCCTTGGCCTCCTGCTGTTCTGTGGTGGGTTATACATCACTGCTATTACCACCTTGGGACCTCCAGAGTGAAGTGTTCCCACTATGTAATCACTTTCTTCTCCGCTATCTCCTGTGTGTGTGTGTGTGTGTGTGTGTGTGTGTGTGTGTGTGTGTGTGTGTGTGTGTGTGTGTGTGTGTGTGTGTGTGTGTGTGTGTGTGTGTGTGTGTGTGTGTGTGTGTGTGTGTGCGTGTGTGTGTGTGTGTGTGTGTGTGTGTGTGTGTGTGTGTGTGTGTGTGTGTGTGTGTGTGTGTGTGTGTGTGTGTGTGTGTGTGTGTGTGTGTGTGTGTGTGTGTGTGTGTGTGTGTGTGTGTGTGTGTGTGTGTGTGTGTGTGTGTGTGTGTGTGTGTGATTCATCTGAGTCTTCAACTTCCAATTGTGACCCCTTGTTTCTGTGTCCCATCTCTGGAACATCCTGTCTTTGTCCTCCTTGTCTATTCCTCGCAGTATTTTGTATGTCGTTATCATGTCTCCACTAACCCTCCTTTCCCCCAGTGTCGTCAGGCCAATTCCCCTTAACCTTTCTTCGTTGGACAATCCCCTTAGCTCTGGGATTAGTCTTGTTGCAAACTTTTGCACTCTCTCTAATTTCCTGACGTGCTTGATCAGGTGTGGGTTCCAAACTGGTGCTGCATACTCCAATATGGGCCTGACGTACACGGTGTAAAGAGTCTTGAACAATTCCTTACCGAGGTATCGGAACGCTTTTCTCAGGTTTGCTAGGCGCCAATATGCAGCAGCAGTTATTTGGTTGATGTACGCCTCAGGAGATGTGCTCGGTATTATACTCACCCCAAGATCTTTTTCCTTTAGTAAGGTTTGGGATCTTTGGCCACCTAGACTATACTCTGTCTGCGGTCTTCTCTGCCCTTCCCCGATCTTCATGACGGCATTTGGCGGGATTAAATTCAAGGAGCCAGTTGCTGGACCAGAGGGGAGAGGGGTGAGTGAGGGGAGAGGGGTGAGTGAGGTGAGAGGGGTGAGTGAGGGGAGAGGGGTGAGTGAGGAGAGTGGGGTGAGTGAGGGGAGAGGGGTGAGTGAGGGGAGAGGGGTGAGTGAGGGGAGAGGGGTGAGAGAGGAGAGAGGGGTGAGTGAGGGGAGAGGGGTGAGTGAGGGGAGTGGGGTGTGTGAGGGGAGAGTGGTGAGTGAGGGGAGAGGGGTGAGTGAGGGGAGAGGGGTAAGTGAGGGGAGAGGGGTGAGTGAGGGGAGATGGGTAAGTGAGGGGAGAGTGGTGAGTGAGGGGAGAGTGGTGAGTGAGGGGAGAGGGGTGAGTGAGGGGAGATGGATAAGTGAGGGGAGAGGGTTGAGTGAGGGGAGAGGGAGAGTAGGATGAGTGGGGTGTTGTGAGAGGGAAGAGAATTCTTTTATTTCGGAATATATCTTTTATTATTATTATTATTATTATTATTATTATTATTATTATTATTATTATTATTATTATTGTTATTATTATTATTATTATTATTATTATTATTATTATTATTATTGTTATTATTATTATTATTATTATTATTGTTATTATTATTATTATTATTATTATTATTATTATTATTATTATTGTTATTATTATTATTATTATTATTATTATTATTATTATTATTATTATTATTATTATTTAGAAAGCAATATATCAGATAACTCAAAACTATAATTAATGAGATAGAGAGAGATAGAGAGAGAGAGAGAGATAGAACTGGTGTGTGAGAGATAGGTAGATTGATAG
>NW_027198970.1:12500-15000 GCF_038502225.1 Cherax quadricarinatus
CAGTCCAGCAGACAAGCTGTGAAGCCTCACACAGTCCAGCAGACAAGCTGTGAAGCCTCACACAGTCCAGCGGACAAGCTGTGAAATCTCACACAGTCCAGCAGACAAGCTGTGAAGCCTCACGCAGTCCAGCAGACAAGCTGTGAAGCCTCACACAGTCCAGCAGACAAGCTGTGAAGCCTCACACAGTCCAGCAGACAAGCTGTGAAGCCTCACACAGTCCAGCAGACAAGCTGTGAAGCCTCACACAGTCCAGCAGACAAGCTGTGAAGCCTCACACAGTAGAGCAGAAATAAATCTGTGTAATATTAGCAAACAATATAAATCTAGAGAATATTCAAACAGGAATATAAATCTTGGGAATATTCACAACACACAGGATCATACATCCCTTTAAAACACCTGTGTGAGGTTGTCCACAAAAACACCTGCAGCTTCACTTGAGGTATCTGAGAGAGAGAGAGAGAGAGAGAGAGAGAGAGAGAGAGAGAGAGAGAGAGAGTATTCTTAAAATCAATGATTTATGGTTCCATATATATATATACATACATATATATATTATATATATATATATATATATTTATATATATATATATATATATATATATATATATATATATATATATATATATATATATATATATATATATATATATATATATATATATATGCATGAGCGTGTTAGATAGGAGTGAATGGAGGACGAATGGTACTTGGGACCTGACGATCTGTTGGAGTGTGAGCAGGGTAATATTTAGTGAAGGGATTCAGGGAACCGGTTATTTTCATATAGTCGGACTTGAGTCCTGGAAATGGGAAGTACAATGCCTGCACTTTAAAGGAGGGGTTTGGGATATTGGCAGTTTGGAGGGATATGTTGTGTATCTTTATATGTTTATGCTTCTAGACTGTTGTATTCTGAGCACCTCTGCAAAAACAGTGATAATGTGCGAGTGTGGTGAAAGTGTTGAATGATGATGAAAGTATTTTCTTTTTGGGGATTTTCTTTCTTTTTTGGGTCACCCTGCCTCGGTGGGAGACGGCCGACTTGTTGAAAAAAAAAAAAAAAAAAAAAAAAAAAAAAAAAAAATATATATATATATATATATATATATATATGTGTGTGTGTGTGTGTGTGTGTGTGTGTGCTTGTGTGTGTTATCCATCCCCAGTTTCCTCTTACCTATCCCTAATTTCTTTTATCCTTTTCCAATTTATGTCAATTGCCTTTATCTACAATTGCAAAATGAAGGTTGAATTTCGGAAGGTGTTGAGGAGGAGGATGGTACTGTCAGTCCTGTTCCAGGCATCCATGTGGCCGCTGCTGGTGTTTGTTCTCCACTTCTAGCATCTAGAGTCTTACTTCCTGAGCCTGGCGCTCGATTCTGAGCTCGTGGGACTGACGGGGGTCCCTTACGATAACGACCCCTGGCTGGGGGTCAACCACCTCTTGGGTCGTCTTGGGGACTTCGAGTCTCGGGTGGTCGTTGGGTCAGCCAGGCTTTGGCTGGCCAGGGTGAGCTCGGGGAGGAGCTCTTGCGTGTGTACGCCGTTGGAGGGGAGCGTTGAGCTCTCCGATCCGTCTTGCGTGACGCTAGAGAGCCTTGATCTCAAGGCTCACCCGTGCTCGAAATTCCATCCAGCTCGCGAAGGCTGGTTGCGTCGATCCTTCAGCGAGAGTATTGGCTATCGGGGGACTACCGGCTACCTGATGCCCAGTGGGTACTACCTGGACCTCAGCCACCAGTGGAACGACACGCTGTACAAGGACTACTACTGGAACATCTCCCAAGACCACCAGTGGAACGACACACAGTACCAAGACCTCTGGAACTTCTCCCAATACCAACACCACCACTGGATAGATAGAGACACTAGAGCGATCGTACTGGAATATCCAATTCTCTACTCCAGAACCCAGAAGCTCTTGTACGTCCAGGCCTGTCTGGAACGTCTCTCTGGAAGGATATGGGAGTACACATACAGGCTACAATTCTATACGCTTAGTGCTGTACCTGTTTGTAGAGAGGGAGAAATGATTCTGAGTGGTGTGAGAGTGGAGGAGCTAGAGGAGAGGGAGAGGAGAGGTGACTGGCTCCTGTCCATGGTACTACTCTGTTTCCTGATTCAACTTCCTCTCATCATCCTGGAGTCGAACTGGAGGCGATTTTTCAAGAATTTCTCCGTGTACAAGATACAGCAGCCTAGCCTGTGGTCCCCTGGCGGTACAGCTCTCCTGAACGCTACGATATGTACAGTGTACCTGGCTTTAGTGGTCAATGCGTTTGTCGCCAGGGCGCAAGCGTCGCATGTCGCATGCGTTCCCAAGACGAATGGAAATGCCACCGTCTTCTTGTCCAGTATGGGGCGCATCATACAGCAGTCAGGCGACGTAGAGACGATTCTCGTAGCGCTGATCTTCCTACAAGCGGCTAAATTCACCTACCAGGTGTTCCCACACCTGCGTACCACCTTCTACAGGCTGGGCAGGTACCTCTCC
>NW_027198970.1:20000-32500 GCF_038502225.1 Cherax quadricarinatus
CATACACTGACATACAATCACACACAGACATACAATCACACACAGACATACAATCATACACTGACATACAATCACACACAGACATACAATCACACACAGACATACAATCACACACAGACATACAATCACACACAGACATACACAGACATACAATCACACACAGACATACAATCACACACAGACATACACAGACATCACACACATAGACATACACAGACATACAATCACACACAGACATACACAGACATACAATCACACACAGACATACACAGACATACAATCACAAACAGACATACAATCACACACAGACATACACAGACATACAATCACACACAGACATACAATCACACACAGACATACAATCACACACAGACATACAATCACACACAGACATACACAGACATACAATCACACACAGACATACAATCACACACAGACATACAATCACACACAGACATACAATCACACACAGACATACACAGACATACAATCACACACAGACATACACAGACATACAATCACACACAGACATACACAGACATACAATCACACACAGACATACAATCACACACAGACATACAATCACACACAGACATACAATCACACACAGACATACAATCACACACAGACATACACAGACATACAATCACACACAGACATACACAGACATACAATCACACACAGACATACACAGACATACAATCACACACAGACATACACAGACATACAATCACACACAGACATACAATCACACACAGACATACAATCACACACAGACATACACAGACATACAATCACACACAGACATACAATCACACACAGACATACAATCACACACAGACATACAATCACACACAGACATACACAGACATACAATCACACACAGACATACACAGACATAGAATCACACACAGACATACACAGACATACAATCACACAGACATACAATCACACACAGACATACAATCACACACAGACATACAATCACACACAGACATACAATCACACACAGACATACACAGACATACAATCACACACAGACATACACAGACATACAATCACACACAGACATACACAGACATACAATCACACACAGACATACACAGACATACAATCACACACAGACATACACAGACATACAATCACACACAGACATACAATCACACAGACATACAATCACACACAGACATACACAGACATACAATCACACACAGACATACAATCACACACAGACATACAATCACACACAGACATACAATCACACACAGACATACACAGACATACAATCACACACAGACATACACAGACATACAATCACACACAGACATACACAGACATACAATCACACACAGACATACAATCACACACAGACATACAATCACACACAGACATACAATCACACACAGACATACACAGACATACAATCACACACAGACATACACAGACATACAATCACACACAGACATACACAGACATACAATCACACACAGACATACACAGACATACAATCACACACAGACATACACAGACATACAATCACACACAGACATACACAGACATACAATCACACACAGACATACAATCACACACAGACATACAATCACACACAGACATACAATCACACACAGACATACACAGACATACAATCACACACAGACATACACAGACATACAATCACACACAGACATACACAGACATACAATCACACACAGACATACAATCATACACAGACATACAATCATACACAGACATACAATCATACACAGACATACAATCACACACAGACATACACAGACATACAATCATACACAGACATACACAGACATACAATCACACACAGACATACAATCACACACAGACATACAATCACACACAGACATACAATCATACACAGACATACAATCACACACAGACATACACAGACATACAATCATACACAGACATACAATCATACACAGACATACAATCACACACAGACATACACAGACATACAATCATACACAGACATACAATCATACACAGACATACAATCACACACAGACATACACAGACATACAATCACACACAGACATACAATCATACACAGACATACAATCACACACAGACATACACAGACATACAATCACACACAGACATACAATCATACACTGACATACAATCACACACAGACATACACAGACATACAATCACACACAGACATACAATCATACACAGACATACAATCATACACAGACATACAATCACACACAGACATACAATCACACACAGACATACACAGACATACAATCACACACAGACATACAATCATACACAGACATACAATCATACACAGACATACAATCATACACTGACATACAATCACACACAGACATACACAGACATACAATCACACACAGACAAACAGTCATACACACACATACAATCACACACAGACATACAATCACACACAGACATACAATCATACACAGACATACAATCACACACAGACATACAATCACACACAGACATACAATCACACACAGACAAACAGTCATACACAGACATACAATCGCACACAGACATACAATCACACAGACATACAATCATACACAGACATACAATCACACACAGACATACAATCACACACAGACATACACAGACATACAATCACACACAGACATACAATCATACACAGACATACAATCACACACAGACATACAATCACACACAGACATACACAGACATACAATCACACACAGACATACAATCATACACAGACATACAATCACACAGACATACAATCACACACAGACATACAATCACACACAGACATACAATCATACACAGACATACAATCACACACAGACATACAATCACACACAGACATACCATACTAAGCAGTATAATGCTGGCAGGTATATCATTATACACAGCATATCATCCAGGGAGGTATAATCAAGGTATACCAGTATACCCTCCCTCTTTACTCTCATTTCCTGGTTATTCCAACTCTCTCTTTCTGCTCTTTAAAGAGGCGGGTTCCTCTTGTTGGACAACCTCTTGTTCCAAGGGCTCGGATTAACCGGCACTTGGGTGGCCCTTACGGGATTAGCGCTTCCTTGGAAATGGTGCTAAGGTGAGAGTTGTAAACATAATAATAATAATAATAATAATAATAATAATAATAAAAATAATAACAATAATAATAATAATAATAATAATAATAATAATAATAATAATAATAATAATAATAATAATTATTATTATTATATAAACGTGAAAATTACGATATTTTTGAAGAGAAAATTTTCTGAGAGGGTAAAAAGGGTTAGGGAGGGAGGGGGTAGGGAGGGGGTAGGGAGGGGTAGGGGGAAGGGGGAAGGGGGGGGCATGGAACTTCTCAAAAGTTTACCCAAACTTTTGGTCCCCCGTCAAAAAAAAATTCATTTTGTTAATGAAACTCGAGGTAGATTATAGTCTATTTGATAGATAGACAAGATAGATAAATTGATAGATAGGTCAACACATAATATATATATATATATATATATATATATATATATATATATATATATATATACACTCCAGGATAGTGTGTAACACTCCAGGATAGTGTGTAACACTCCAGGATAGTGTGTAACACTCCAGGATAGTGTGTAACACTCCAGGATAGTGTGTAACACCCCAGGATAGTGTGTAACACTCCAGGATAGTGTGTAACACTCCAGGATAGTGTGTAACACTCCACACTCCAGGATAGTGTGTAACACTCCAGGATAGTGTGTAACACTCCAGGATAGTGTGTAACACCCCAGGATAGTGTGTAACACTCCAGGATAGTGTGTAACACTCCAGGATAGTGTGTAACACTCCAGGATAGTGTGTAACACTCCAGGATAGTGTGTAACACCCCAGGATAGTGTGTAACACCCAAGGATAGTGTGTAACACTCCAGGATAGTGTGTAACACTCCAGGATAGTGTGTAACACTCCAGGATAGTGTGTAACACTCCAGGATAGTGTGTAACACCCCAGGATAGTGTGTAACACTCCAGGATAGTGTGTAACACCCCAGGATAGTGTGTAACACTCCAGGATAGTGTGTAACACTCCAGGATAGTGTGTAACACCCCAGGATAGTGTGTAACACTCCAGGATAGTGTGTAACACTCCAGGCTGGTGTGTAACACCCCAGGATAGTGTGTAACACTCCAGGATAGTGTGTAACACTCCAGGATAGTGTGTAACACTCCAGGATAGTGTGTAACACTCCAGGATAGTGTGTAACACTCCAGGATAGTGTGTAACACTCCAGGATAGTGTGTAACACTCCAGGATAGTGTGTAACACTCCAGGATAGTGTGTAACACTCCAGGATAGTGTGTAACACTCCAGGCTGGTGTGTAACACTCCAGGCTGGTGTGTAACACTCCAGGATAGTGTGTAACACTCCAGGATAGTGTGTAACACTCCAGGCTGGTGTGTAACACTCCAGGATAGTGTGTAACACTCCAGGATAGTGTGTAACACTCCAGGATAGTGTGTAACACTCCAGGATAGTGTGTAACACTCCAGGATAGTGTGTAACACTCCAGGATAGTGTGTAACACTCCAGGATAGTGTGTAACACTCCAGGTAACATAGTGTGTAACACTCCAGGATAGTGTGTAACACTCCAGGATCGTGTGTAACACTCCAGGCTGGTGTGTAACACTCCAGGATAGTGTGTAACACTCCAGGATAGTGTGTAACACTCCAGGATGGTGTGTAACACTCCAGGATAGTGTGTAACACTCCAGGATAGTGTGTAACACTCCAGGATAGTGTGTAACACTCCAGGATAGTGTGTAACACTCCAGGATAGTGTGTAACACTCCAGGATAGGATCCAGTGTGTAACAGGCTGGTGTGTCCAGGATAGTGTGTAACACTCCAGTGTGTAACACTAGTGTGTAACACTCCAGGATAGTGTGTAACACTCCAGGATAGTGTGTAACACTCCAGGATAGTGTGTAACACTCCAGGATAGTGTGTAACACTCCACACCCAGGATAGTGTGTAACACACTCCTAACCAGGATAGTGTGTAACACTCCAGGATAGTGTGTAACACTCCAGTGTGACTAGTGTGTAACACTCCAGGATAGTGTGTAACACCCAGGATAGGTAACACTAGTGTGTAACACTCCAGGATAGTGTGTAACACTCCAGGATAGTGTGTAACACTCCAGGATAGTGTGTAACACTCCAGGATAGTGTGTAACACTCCAGGATAGTGTGTAACACTCCAGGATAGTGTGTAACACTCCAGGATAGTGTGTAACACTCCAGGATAGTGTGTAACACTCCAGGCTGGTGTGTAACACTCCAGGATAGTGTGTAACACTCCAGGATAGTGTGTAACACTCCAGGATAGTGTGTAACACTCCAGGCTGGTGTGTAACACTCCAGGATAGTGTGTAACACTCCAGGATAGTGTGTAACACTCCAGGATAGTGTGTAACACTCCAGGATAGTGTGTAACACTCCAGGATAGTGTGTAACACTCCAGGATAGTGTGTAACACTCCAGGATAGTGTGTAACACTCCAGGATAGTGTGTAACACTCCAGGATAGTGTGTAACACTCCAGGATAGTGTGTAACACTCCAGGATAGTGTGTAACACTCCAGGATAGTGTGTAACACTCCAGGATAGTGTGTAACACCCCAGGATAGTGTGTAACACCCCAGGATAGTGTGTAACACTCCAGGATAGTGTGTAACACTCCAGGATAGTGTGTAACACTCCAGGATAGTGTGTAACACTCCAGGATAGTGTGTAACACTCCAGGATAGTGTGTAACACTCCAGGATAGTGTGTAACACTCCAGGATAGTGTGTAACACCCCAGGATAGTGTGTAACACTCCAGGATAGTGTGTAACACTCCAGGATAGTGTGTAACACTCCAGGATAGTGTGTAACACTCCAGGATAGTGTGTAACACTCCAGGATAGTGTGTAACACTCCAGAATAGTGTGTAACACTCCAGGATAGTGTGTAACACCCCAGGATAGTGTGTAACACTCCAGGATAGTGTGTAACACCCCAGGATAGTGTGTAACACTCCAGGATAGTGTGTAACACTCCAGGATAGTGTGTAACACCCCAGGATAGTGTGTAACACCCCAGGATAATGTGTAACACCCCAGGATAGTGTGTAACACCCAAGGATAGTGTGTAACACCCCAGGATAGTGTGTAACACTCCAGGATAGTGTGTAACACTCCAGGATAGTGTGTAGCACTCCAGGATAGTGTGTAACACTCCAGGATAGTGTGTAGCACCCCAGGATAGTGTGTAACACTCCAGGATAGTGTGTAACACTCCAGGATAGTGTGTAACACTCCAGGATAGTGTGTAACACTCCAGGATAGTGTGTAACACTCCAGGATAGTGTGTAACACTCCAGGATAGTGTGTAACACTCCAGGATAGTGTGTAACACTCCAGGATAGTGTGTAACACTCCAGGCTGGTGTGTAATACTCCAGGATAATGTGTAACACTCCAGGATAGTGTGTAACACTCCAGGATAGTGTGTAACACCCCAGGATAATGTGTAACACCCCAGGATAGTGTGTAACACCCAAGGATAGTGTGTAACACCCCAGGATAGTGTGTAACACCCCAGGATAGTGTGTAACACTCCAGGATAGTGTGTAACACTCCAGGATAGTGTGTAACACTCCAGGATAGTGTGTAACACTCCAGGATAGTGTGTAACGCTCCAGGATAGTGTGTAACACTCCAGGCTGGTGTGTAACACTCCAGGATAATGTGTAACACTCCAGGATAGTGTGTAACACTCCAGGATAGTGTGTAACACCCCAGGATAATGTGTAACACCCCAGGATAGTGTGTAACACCCCAGGATAGTGTGTAACACCCCAGGATAGTGTGTAACACCCCAGGATAGTGTGTAACACTCCAGGATAGTGTGTAACACTCCAGGATAGTGTGTAACACACCAGGATAGTGTGTAACACTCCAGGATAGTGTGTAACACCCCAGGATAGTGTGTAACACCCCAGGATAGTGTGTAACACTCCAGGATAGTGTGTAACACCCCAGGATAGTGTGTAACACACCAGGATAGTGTGTAACACTCCAGGATAGTGTGTAACACCCCAGGATAGTGTGTAACACCCCAGGATAGTGTGTAACACTCCAGGATAATGTGTAATACCCCAGGATAGTGTGTAACACACCAGGATAGTGTGTAACACTCCAGGATAGTGTGTAACACCCCAGGATAGTGTGTAACACCTTAGGATAGTGTGTAACACCCCAGGATAGTGTGTAACACCCCAGTATAGTGTGTAACACCCCAGGATAGTGTGTAACACCCCAGGATAGTGTGTAACACTCCAGGATAGTGTGTAACACCCCAGGATAATGTGTAACACCCCAGGATAGTGTGCAACACTCCAGGATAGTGTGTAGCACCCCAGGATACACTGTAACACCCCAGGATAATGTGTAACACTCCAGGATAGTGTGTAACACCCCAGGATAATGTGTAACACCCCAGGATAGTGTGTAACACCCCAGGATAGTGTGTAACACCCCAGGATAGTGTGTAACACCCCAGTATAGTGTGTAACACCCCAGGATAGTGTGTAACACTCCAGGATAGTGTGTAACACCCCAGGATACACTGTAACACCCCAGGATAGTGTGTAACACCCCAGGATACACTGTAACACCCCAGTATAGTGTGTAACACCCAAGGATAGTGTGTAACACCCCAGGATAGTGTGTAACACCCCAGGATAGTGTGTTACACCCCAGTATAGTGTGTAACGCCCCAGGATAGTGTGTAACACTCCAGGATAGTGTGTAACACCCCAGGATACACTGTAACACCCCAGGATAGTTTGTAACACCCCAGTATAGTGTGTAACACCCCAGGATAGTGTGTAACACCCCAGGATAGTGTGTAAAACTCCAGGATAGTGTGTAACACCCCAGGATAGTGTGCAACACTCCAGGATAGTGTGTAACACCCCAGGATACACTGTAACACCCCAGGATAGTGTGTAACACTCCAGGATAGTGTGTAACACCCCAGGATAATGTGTAACACCCCAGGATAGTGTGTAACACCCCAGGATAGTGTGTAACACTCCAGGATAGTGTGTAACACCTCAGGATAATGTGTAACACCCCAGGATAGTGTGTAACACCCCAGGATAGTGTGTAACACCCCAGGATAGTGTGTAACACCCCAGTATAGTGTGTAACACCCCAGGATAGTGTGTAACACCCCAGGATAGTGTGTAACACTCCAGGATAGTGTGTAACACCCCAGGATAGTGTGCAACACTCCAGGATAGTGAGTAACACCCCAGGATAGTGTGTAACACCCCATGATAGTGTGTAACACCCCAGTATAGTGTGTAACACCCCAGGATACACTGTAACACCCCAGGATAGTGTGTAACACTCCAGGATAGTGAGTAACACCCCAGGATAATGTGTAACACCCCAGGATAGTGTGTAACACCCCAGGATAGTGTGTAACACCCCAGTATAGTGTGTAACACCCCAGGATAGTGTGTAACACCCCAAGATAATGTGTAACACTCCAGGATAGTGTGTAACACCCCAGGATAGTGTGTAACACTCCAGGATAGTGAGTAACACCCCAGGATAATGTGTAACACCCCAGGATAGTGTGTAACACCCCAGGATAGTGTGTAACACCCCAGGATAGTGTGTAACACCCCAGGATAGTGTGTAACACTCCAGGATAGTGTGTAACACCCCAGGATAGTGTGTAACACCCCAGGATAGTGTGTAACACTCCAGGATAGTGTGTAACACTCCAGGATAGTGTGTAACACTCCAGGATAGTGTGTAACACCCCAGTATAGTGTGTAACACCCCAGGATAGTGTGTAACACCCCAGGATAGTGTGTAACACCCCAGGATAGTGTGTAACACCCCAGGATAGTGTGTAACACTCCAGGATAGTGTGTAACACTCCAGGATAGTGTGTAACACCCCAGGATAGTGTGTATCACTCCAGGATAGTGTGTAACACCCCAGTATAGTGTGTAACACCCCAGGATAGTGTGTAACACCCAAGGATAGTGTGTAACACCCCAGGATAGTGTGTAACACCCCAGGATAGTGTGTAACACTCCAGGATAGTGTGTAACACTCCAGGATAGTGTGTAACACCCCAGGATAGTGTGTAACACTCCAGGATAGTGTGTAACACTCCAGGATAGTGTGTAACACTCCAGGATAGTGTGTAACGCTCCAGGATAGTGTGTAGCACTCCAGGCTGGTGTGTAACACTCCAGGATAATGTGTAACACTCCAGGATAGTGTGTAACACTCCAGGATAGTGTGTAACACTCCAGGATAATGTGTAACACCCCAGGATAGTGTGTAACACCCAAGGATAGTGTGTAACACCCCAGGATAGTGTGTAACACCCCAGGATAGTGTGTAACACTCCAGGATAGTGTGTAACACTCCAGGATAGTGTGTAACACACCAGGATAGTGTGTAACACTCCAGGATAGTGTGTAACACCCCAGGATAGTGTGTAACACACCAGGATAGTGTGTAACACTCCAGGATAGTGTGTAACACCCCAGGATAGTGTGTAACACCCCAGGATAGTGTGTAACACTCCAGGATAATGTGTAACACCCCAGGATAGTGTGTAACACACCAGGATAGTGTGTAACACTCCAGGATAGTGTGTAACACCCCAGGATAGTGTGTAACACCTTAGGATAGTGTGTAACACCCCAGGATAGTGTGTAGCACCCCAGTATAGTGTGTAACACCCCAGTATAGTGTGTAACACCCCAGGATAGTGTGTAACACTCCAGGATAGTGTGTAACACCCCAGGATAGTGTGCAACACTCCAGGATAGTGTGTAGCACCCCAGGATACACTGTAACACCCCAGGATAATGTGTAACACTCCAGGATAGTGTGTAACACCCCAGGATAATGTGTAACACCCCAGGATAGTGTGTAACACCCCAGGATAGTGTGTAACACCCCAGGATAGTGTGTAACACCCCAGTATAGTGTGTAACACCCCAGGATAGTGTGTAACACTCCAGGATAGTGTGTAACACCCCAGGATACACTGTAACACCCCAGGATAGTGTGTAACACCCCAGGATACACTGTAACACCCCAGTATAGTGTGTAACACCCCAGGATAGTGTGTAACACCCCAGGATAGTGTGTAACACCCCTGGATAGTGTGTTACACCCCAGTATAGTGTGTAACACCCCAGGATAGTGTGTAACACTCCAGGATAGTGTGTAACACCCCAGGATAGTGTGTAACACCCCAGGATAGTGTGTAACACCCCAGTATAGTGTGTAACACCCCAGGATAGTGTGTAACACCCCAGGATAGTGTGTAACACTCCAGGATAGTGTGTAACACCCCAGGATAATGTGTAACACCCCAGGATAGTGTGTAACACCCCAGGATAGTGTGTAACACTCCAGGATAGTGTGTAACACCTCAGGATAATGTGTAACACCCCAGGATAGTGTGTAACACCCCAGGATAGTGTGTAACACCCCAGGATAGTGTGTAACACCCCAGTATAGTGTGTAACACCCCAGGATAGTGTGTAACACCCCAGGATAGTGTGTAACACTCCAGGATAGTGTGTAACACCCCAGGATAGTGTGCAACACTCCAGGATAGTGATGTAACACCCCAGGATAGTGTGTAACACCCCAGGATAGTGTGTAACACCCCAGTATAGTGTGTAACACCCCAGGATACAATGTAACACCCCAGGATAGTGTGTAACACTCCAGGATAGTGAGTAACTCCCCAGGATAATGTGTAACACCCCAGGATAGTGTGTAACACCCCAGGATAGTGTGTAACACCCCAGTATAGTGTGTAACACCCCAGGATAGTGTGTAACACCCCAAGATAATGTGTAACACTCCAGGATAGTGTGTAACACCCCAGGATAGTGTGTAACACCCCAGGATAGTGTGTAACACCCCAGGATAGTGTGTAACACTCCAGGATAGTGTGTAACACCCCAGGATAGTGTGTAACACCCCAGGATAGTGTGTAACACTCCAGGATAGTGTGTAACACTCCAGGATAGTGTGTAACACTCCAGGATAGTGTGTAACACCCCAGTATAGTGTGTAACACCCCAGGATAGTGTGTAACACCCCAGGATAGTGTGTAACACCCCAGGATAGTGTGTAACACCCCAGGATAGTGTATAACATCCCAGGATAGTGTGTAACACCCCAGGATAGTGTGTAACACCCCAGGATAGTGTGTAACACCCCAGGATAGTAACACCCCAGGATAATGTGTAGCACCCCAGGACAGTGTGTAACAACCCAGGATAGTGTGTAACACCCCAGGATAGTGTGTAACACCCCAGGATAGTGTGTAACACCCCAGGCTAGTGTGTAACTCCCCAGGCTGGTGTGTAACATCCCAGGCTAGTGTCTAAGACCCCAGGATAGTGTGTAGCATCCCAGGCTGGTGCGTAACACCCCAGGCGCGTAACACCCCAGGCTGGTGCGTAACACCCCAGGCTGGTGCGTAACACCCCAGGCTGGTGCGTAACACCCCATGCTGGTGCGTAACACCCCAGGCTAGTAATACCCCAGACTGATGCGTAACACCACTTGGCTGGTATATAACACCCCAGGCTAGTAACACCCCAGACTGATGCGTAACACCACTAGGCTGGTATATAACACCCCAGACTGGGGTACAACACCCTAGTAGCTGACACAAACATTAATCTCATCTACCTACAGACTTCCCCCAGCATCCCATTTTCCATTAAATCTCTCAGCCCGGCGCGCATCCCAAGTTTTTTTTTTACTCTGACCATAACAAATCTCCTTCGTGAGGAGAGGTACTTAAGACTTCCTCACGAGATGAGGTAAACAGATTACATCTCATTGTTAACATGAGGGGAAGGGGTGAGGGGAAGGGGGTGAGGGGAGAGGGTGAGGGAAGGAAGTAAGGAGAGGAGATGCTGTATCTCAGACGCGGAAGCTGGGGGAATGTTCAGTAGACAGTTGTGGGTGGAGGTATACACTGACCAGATATACAGATAAACCAAGTACACACACACATGTACTTGCTGTATATACACTGAGATATACACCTCTCAGTGTATATACGCTGAGATATACACCTCTCAGTGTATATACACTGAGATATACACCTCTCAGTGTATATACACTGAGATATACACCTCTCTGTGTATATACAATGAGATATACATACCTCACTGTGTATATACACTGAGATATACATCCCTCACTGTGTATATACACTGACTGTGATATACACCTCACTGTGTATATACACTGAGATATACATACTGAGATATACATACCTCACAGTGTATATACACTGAGATATACATACCTCACAGTGTATATACACTGAGATATACATACCTCACAGTGTATATACACTGAGATATACACCTCTCA
>NW_027198970.1:35000-37300 GCF_038502225.1 Cherax quadricarinatus
AAGGAAGGAAGGAAGGAAGGAAGGAAGGAAGGAAGGGAGGAAGGAAGGAAGGAAGGAAGGAAGGAAGGAAGGAAGGAAGGAAGGAAGGAAGGAAGGAAGGAAGGAAGGGAGGAAGGAAGGAAGGAAGGAAGGAAGGAAGGAAGGAAGACACACACACACACACACACACACACACACACACACACACAACACACACACATACAACGCACACAACACACACACACACACACAACACACACACAAAACACTCACACAACACACACACTCAACACACACACACACACACACACACACACACACACACACACACACACACACACACACACACACACACACACACACACACAGTTCAGACATTGAGGACATCACTTACGAGAGGCCCCTTGGAGCTAGCGATCACGTGGTTCTGAGTTTTGACTATATAGTAGAGTTACAAGTGGAGAAGGTAACAGGAACTGAAGGGGACAGGCCAAACTATAAAAGGGGGGACTACACAGGTATGAGAAACTTCCTGCAGGAGGTTCAGTGGGACAGAGAAATGGTAGGAAAATCAGTAAACGAGATGATGGAATATGTGGCAACAAAGTGCAAGGAGGCAGAGGAAAGGTTTGTTCCCAAGGGAAACAGAAATAATAGGAAGACCAAAACGAGTCCTTGGTTTACCCGAAGGTGTAGGGAGGCAAAAACTAAGTGCAACAGAGAATGGAAAAGGTACAGGAGGCATAGGACCCAGGAAAACAAGGAGATTAGTAGAAGAGCCAGAAACGAGTATGCACAGATAAGGAGGGAGGCCCAGCGACAGTATGAAAACGACATAGCATCGAAAGTCAAATCTGACCCGAAACTGCTGTATAGCCACATTAGGAGGAAGACAACAGTCAAGGACCAGGTGATAAGGCTGAGGAAAGAAGGTGGAGAACTCACAAGAAACGATCAAGAGGTATGTGAGGAGCTCAACACGAGATTTAAGGAAGTATTTACAGTAGAGACAGGAAGGACTCTGGGGGGACAGACCAGATGGGGACACCAGCAAGGAATACACCAACAAGTGTTGGACGACATACATACAGATGAGGAGGAGGTGAAGAAACTGCTAAGGGACATCGATACCTCAAAGGCAATGGGACCGGACAACATCTCCCCGTGGGTCCTTAGAGAGGGAGCAGATATGTTGTGCGTGCCACTTACCACAATCTTCAACACGTCCCTGGAAACTGGGCAACTACCTGAGGTATGGAAGACGGCAAATGTAGTTCCCATTTTTAAAAAAGGAGACAGAAAAGAGGCACTAAACTATAGACCTGTGTCATTGACGTGTATAGTATGCAAAATTATGGAGAAGATTATCAGGAGGAGAGTGGTGGAGCACCTGGAACGGAACAAGAGTATAAATGCCAACCAGCACGGATTCATGGAAGGCAAATTCTGTGTCACAAACCTTCTGGAGTTTTATGATAAAATAACAGAAGTAAGACACGAGAGAGAGGGGTGGGTTGATTGCATCTTCTTGGACTGCAAGAAGGCCTTTGACACAGTTCCTCACAAGAGATTAGTGCAGAAGCTAGAGCATCAGGCGCATATAACAGGAAGGGCACTGCAATGGATCAGAGAATACCTGACAGGGAGGCAACAACGAGTCATGGTACGTAATGATGTATCACAGTGGGCACCTGTGACGAGCGGGGTCCCACAGGGGTCGGTCCTAGGACCAGTGCTATTTTTGGTATATGTGAACGACATGATGGAAGGGTTAGACTCAGAAGTGTCCCTGTTTGCAGATGATGTGAAGTTAATGAGGAGAATTAAATCTGATGAGGACCAGGCAGGACTTCAAAGAGACCTGGACAGACTGGACACCTGGTCCAGCAAATGGCTTCTCGAATTTAATCCTGCCAAATGCAAAGTCATGAAGATAGGGGAAGGGCACAGAAGACCACAGACAGAGTATAGGCTAGGTGGCCAAAGACTGCAAACCTCACTCAAGGAGAAAGATCTTGGGGTGAGTATAACACCGAGCATGTCTCCGGAAGCACACATCAACCAGATAACTGCTGCAGCATATGGGCGCCTGGCAAACCTGAGAACAGCATTCCGATACCTTAGTAAGGAATCATTCAAGACACTGTACACCGTGTATGTCAGGCCCATACTGGAGTATGCAGCACCTGTTTGGAACCCGCACTTGATAAAGCACGTCAAGAAACTAGAGAAAGTACAAAGGTTTGCGACAAGGTTAGTTCCAGAGCTAAGGGGAATGTCCTATGAAGAAAGATTAAGGGAAATCGGCCTGACGACACTGG
>NW_027198971.1:0-37299 GCF_038502225.1 Cherax quadricarinatus
GACTGATACACTCTTGAAGTCATTCTGTTTCGCTCCATTCTCTCTACATGTCCGAACCACCTCAACAACCCTTCCTCAGCCCTCTGGACAACAGTTTTGGTAATCCCGCACCTCCTCCTAACTTCCAAACTACGAATTCTCTGCATTATATTCACACCACACATTGCCCTCAGACATGACATCTCCACTGCCTCCAGCCTTCTCCTCGCTGCAACATTCATCACCCACGCTTCACACCCATATAAGAGCGTTGGTAAAACTATACTCTCATACATTCCCCTCTTTGCCTCCAAGGACAAAGTTCTTTGTCTCCACAGACTCCTAAGTGCACCACTCACTCTTTTTCCCTCATCAATTCTATGATTCACCTCATCTTTCATAGACCCATCCGCTGACACGTCCACTCCCAAATATCTGAATACGTTCACCTCCTCCATACTCTCTCCCTCCAATCTGATATTCAATCTTTCATCACCTAATCTTTTTGTTATCCTCATAACCTTACTCTTTCCTGTATTCACCTTTAATTTTCTTCTTTTGCACACCCTACCAAATTCATCCACCAATCTCTGCAACTTCTCTTCAGAATCTCCCAAGAGCACAGTGTCATCGGCAAAGAGCAGCTGTGACAACTCCCACTTTGTGTGTGATTCTTTATCTTTTAACTCCACGCCTCTTGCCAAGACCCTCGCATTTACTTCTCTTACAACCCCATCTATAAATATATTAAACAACCACGGTGACATCACACATCCTTGTCTAAGGCCTACTTTTACTGGGAAAAAATTTCCCTCTTTCCTACATACTCTAACTTGAGCCTCACTATCCTCGTAAAAACTCTTCACTGCTTTCAGTAACCTACCTCCTACACCATACACTTGCAACATCTGCCACATTGCCCCCCTATCCACCCTGTCATACGCCTTTTCCAAATCCATAAATGCCACAAAGACCTCTTTAGCCTTATCTAAATACTGTTCACTTATATGTTTCACTGTAAACACCTGGTCCACACACCCCCTACCTTTCCTAAAGCCTCCTTGTTCATCTGCTATCCTATTCTCCGTCTTACTCTTAATTCTTTCAATTATAACTCTACCATACACTTTACCAGGTACACTCAACAGACTTATCCCCCTATAATTTTTGCACTCTCTTTTATCCCCTTTGCCTTTATACAAAGGAACTATGCATGCTCTCTGCCAATCCCTAGGTACCTTACCCTCTTCCATACATTTATTAAATAATTGCACCAACCACTCCAAAACTATATCCCCACCTGCTTTTAACATTTCTATCTTTATCCCAGCAATCCCGGCTGCCTTACCCCCTTTCATTTTACCTACTGCCTCACGAACTTCCCCCACACTCACAACTGGCTCTTCCTCACTCCTACAAGATGTTATTCCTCCTTGCCCTATACACGAAATCACAGCTTCCCTATCTTCATCAACATTTAACAATTCCTCAAAATATTCCTTCCATCTTCCCAATACCTCTCATGTACACGTTTATTTATACACACTCATCTGAGTTTTCTTTGATTTTATCTTAATAGTTCTTGGTCTTATTACTTTTCCTTTTATATCCATGGGGAAGTGGAATAAGAATCTTTCCTCCGTAAGCCATGCGTGTTGTAAAAGTCAACTAAAATGCCGGGAACAATGGGCTAGTAACCCCTTTTCCTGTAAAGATTACTAAAAAGAATAAGAAGAAGAAAATTGTCAAAGTGGGAAGTCTGAATGTGCGTGGATGTTGTGCAAATGATAAGAAAGAGATGATTGTGGATGTTATGAATGAGAAGAAACTGGATGTCCTGGCTTTAAGTGAAACAAAGCTGAAGGGGGTGGGAGAGTTTCAGTGGAGAGGAATAAATGGGATTAGGTCAGGGGTTTCAAATAGAGTTAGAGCTAAAGAAGGAGTAGCAATGATGTTGAAGGATAAGTTATGGCAGAAAAGAGGGAATATAAATGTATAGATTCAAGGATTATGCGTAGTAAAACAAGGGTTGGATGTGAAAAGTGGGTTATAGTAAGCGTTTATGCACCTGGAGAAGAGAGAAGTGTAGAGGAGAGAGAGAGATTTTGGGAAATGTTGAGTGAATGCGTGGGGAGTTTTGAACCAAGTGTGAGAGTAATGGTGGTTGGGGATTTCAATGCTACAGTGGGTAAAAATGTTGTGGAGGGAGTAGTAGGTAAATTTGGGGTGCCAGGGGTAAATGAAAATGGGGAGCCTTTAATTGAGCTATGTGTAGAAAGAGGTTTGGTAATAAGTAATACGTATTTTATGAAAAAGAGGATAAATAAATATATAAGGTATGATAGCACGTAATGAAAGTAGTTTGTTAGATTATGTATTGGTGGATAAAAGGTTGATGGGTAGGCTCCAGGATGTACACGTTTATAGAGGGGCAACTGATATATCGGATCATTATTTAGTTGTTGCTACAGTTAGAGTAAGAGGTAGATGGGAAAAGAGGAAGGTGGCAACAACAAGTAAGAGGGAGGTGAAAGTGTATAAACTAAGGGAGGAGGAAGTTCAGGTGAGATATAAGCAACTATTGGCAGAAAGGTGGGCTAGTGCAAGATGAGTATGGGGGGGGGGGGGGGGTTGAAGAGGGTTGGAATAGTTTTAAAAATGCAGTATTAGAATGTGGGGCAGAAGTTTGTGGTTATAGGAGGGTGGGGGCAGGAGGAAAGAGGAGTGATTGGTGGAATGATGAAGTAAAGGGTGTGATAAAAGAGAAAAAGGTAGCTTATGAGAGGTTTTTACAAAGCAGAAGTGTTATAAGAAGAGCAGAGTATATGGAGAGTAAAAGAAAGGTGAAGAGAGTGGTGAGAGAGTGCAAAAGGAGAGCAGATGAAAGAGTGGGAGAGGCACTGTCAAGAAATTTTAATGAAAATAAGAAAAAATTTTGGAGTGAGTTAAACAAGTTAAGAAAGCCTAGGGAAAGTATGGATTTGTCAGTTAAAAACAGAGTAGGGGAGTTAGTAGATGGGGAGAGGGAGGTATTAGGTAGATGGCGAGAATATTTTGAGGAACTTTTAAATGTTGAGGAAGAAAGGGAGGCGGTAATTTCATGCACTGGCCAGGGAGGTATACCATCTTTTAGGAGTGAAGAAGAGCAGGATATGTAAGTGTGGTGGAGGTACGTGAGGCATTACGTAGAATGAAAGGGGGTAAAGCAGCTGGAACTGATGGGATCATGACAGAAATGTTAAAAGCAGGGGGGGATATAGTGTTGGAGTGGTTGGTACTTTTGTTTAATAAATGTATGAAAGAGGGGAAGGTACCTAGGGATTGGCAGAGAGCATGTATAGTCCCTTTATATAAAGGGAAAGGGGACAAAAGAGATTGTAAAAATTATAGAGGAATAAGTTTACTGAGTATACCAGGAAAAGTATACGGTAGGGTTATAATTGAAAGAATTAGAGGTAAGACAGAATGTAGAATTGCGGATGAGCAAGGAGGCTTCAGAGTGGGTAGGGGATGTGTAGATCAAGTGTTTACATTGAAGCATATATGTGAACAGTATTTAGATAAAGGTAGGGAAGTTTTTATTGCATTTATGGATTTAGAAAAGGCATATGATAGAGTGGATAGAGGAGCAATGTGGCAGATGTTGCAAGTTTATGGAATAGGTGGTAAGTTACTAAATGCTGTAAAGAGCTTTTATGAGGATAGTGAGGCTCAGGTTAGGGTGTGTAGAAGAGAGGGAGAATACTTCCCAGTAAAAGTAGGTCTTAGACAGGGATGTGTAATGTCACCATGGTTGTTTAATATATTTATAGATGGGGTTGTAAAAGAAGTAAATGCTAGGGTGTTCGGGAGAGGGGTGGGATTAAATTATGGGGAATCAAATTCAAAATGGGAATTGACACAGTTACTTTTTGCTGATGATACTGTGCTTATGGGAGATTCTAAAGAAAAATTGCAAAGGTTAGTGGATGAGTTTGAGAATGTGTGTAAAGGTAGAAAGTTGAAAGTGAACATAGAAAAGAGTAAGGTGATGAGGGTATCAAATGATTTAGATAAAGAAAAATTGGATATCAAATTGGGGAGGAGGAGTATGGAAGAAGTGAATGTTTTCAGATACTTGGGAGTTGACGTGTCGGCGGATGGATTTATGAAGGATGAGGTTAATCATAGAATTGATGAGGGAAAAAAGGTGAGTGGTGCGTTGAGGTATATGTGGAGTCAAAAAACGTTATCTATGGAGGCAAAGAAGGGAATGTATGAAAGTATAGTAGTACCAACACTCTTATATGGATGTGAAGCTTGGGTGGTAAATGCAGCAGCGAGGAGACGGTTGGAGGCAGTGGAGATGTCCTGTCTAAGGGCAATGTGTGGTGTAAATATTATGCAGAAAATTCGGAGTGTGGAAATTAGGAGAAGGTGTGGAGTTAATAAAAGCATTAGTCAGAGGGCAGAAGAGGGGTTGTTGAGGTGGTTTGGTCATTTAGAGAGAATGGATCAAAGTAGAATGACATGGAAAGCATATAAATCTATAGGGGAAGGAAAGAGGGGTAGGGGTCGTCCTCGAAAGGGTTGGAAAGAGGGGGTAAAGGAGGTTTTGTGGGCGAGGGGCTTGGACTTCCAGCAAGCGTGCATGAGCGTGTTAGATAGGAGTGAATGGAGACGAATGATACTTGGGACCTGACGATCTGTTGGAGTGTGAGCAGGGTAATATTTAGTGAAGGGATTCAGGGAAACCGGTTATTTTCATATAGTCGGACTTGAGTCCTGGAAATGGGAAGTACAATGCCTGCACTTTAAAGGAGGGGTTTGGGATATTGGCAGTTTGGAGGGATATGTTGTGTATCTTTATACGTATATGCTTCTAAACTGTTGTATTCTGAGCACCTCTGCAAAAGCAGTGATAATGTGTGAGTGTGGTGAAAGTGTTGAATGATGATGAAAGTATTTTCTTTTTGGGGATTTTCTTTCTTTTTTTTGGGTCACCCTGCCTCTGTGGGAGACGGCCGACTTGTTGAAAAAATGGGATTTTCAGAGTGATACATGAATGAAGGCTTCATTTTGCAATCCCCATTGAGCACTTGTTGGGGTTGGAATTTTTCAGCTTCGCCATGCCTTATCACACTGTGTATGCCACTACGATTCTTAAGCTTGCCAGAAATGCTCTACATATAAAGGGGCCTTTGGCATGTTCACCAAATTGTTACACTCCTTTGTGCAAACATGTATAATGCTAAAATTAACTTGTTATTGTTATTAATATACATCTATACATTTATAACTGATTAAGAAATAACAGAAGTTAACTACAAATGTCAACTGCCATATTCAAAACAAATGCAATATCCGAATATGTCACGATGCATAAAAGTGAGAACTGTATACAATATAGACAATGTTCCATTGCTTTTCCCACATTCTCTCTTGTTTGTCCCATAGCTTTCTGTTTGACCCCAGATCTTGCCTAACTGTGTCACAGCTCACCTGAGGCTTGCTAGTGACAAAGGTGAGGGGTTCCCAGTGAATAATAATAATAATAATATCTTTATTTCTACATGTACAAGGTATACAGGCCTAGCTGACATCAATGACATACTTATACATGTAAAGCTGCTTATGCAGAGCATTTTGGGCAAATTAGGTCAATTTTGTCCCAGTATGAAACCCAAAGTATTTCTTTTCCTATGCCAAATCAAAGTCGAGAACAACGTCCAGTATTGGGCCCCTACTTAAACAAGATGGGTCCTACACAGATGACAGCAAGGAAATGAGTGAGCTACTCAAGTCCCAATATGACTCAGTTTTTAGCAAGTCGCTAACCAGACTGAGAGTCAAAGATCAAAATGAGTTTTTTATGAGCCACAGAATTTGGTTAACACAAGCCTATCTGATGTTATCCTGACACCAAATGACTTCGAACAGGCGATAAATGACATGCCCATGCACTCTGCCCCATGGCCAGACTCATGGAACTCCGTGTTCATCAAGAACTGCAAGAAGCCCCTATCACGAGCTTTTACATCCTATGGAGAGGGAGCATGGACATGGGGGTGTCCCACAGTTACTAAAAACAACAGACAAAGCCCCACTCCACAAAGGGAGCAGTAAAGCAATAGCAAAGAACTACAGACCGATAGCACTAACATCCCATATCATAAAAATCTTTGAAAGGGTCCTAAGAAGCAAGATTGCCACCCATCTAGAAACCCATCAATTACACAACCCAGGGCAACATGGGTTTAGAGCAAGTCGCTCCTGTCTGTCTCAACTATTGGATCACTACGACAAGGTCCTAGATGCACTAGAAGACAAAAAGAATGCAGATGTAATATATACAGACTTTGCAAAAGCCTTCGACAAGTGTGACCATGGCGTAATAGCACACAAAATGCGTGCTAAAGGAATAACAGGAAAAGTTGGTAGATGGATCTATAATTTCCTCACAAACAGAACACAAAGAGTAGTAGTCAACAGAGTAAAGTCCGAGGTGGCTACGGTGAAAAGCTCTGTTCCACAAGGCACAGTACTCGCTCCCATCTTGTTTCTCATCCTCATATCTGACATAGACAAGGATGTCAGCCACAGCACCGTGTCTTCCTTTGCAGATGACACCCGAATCTGCATGACAGTGTCTTCCATTGCAGACATTGCAAGGCTCCAGGTGGACATCAACCAAATCTTTCAGAAAACAATATGAAGTTCAACGATGAGAAATTTCAATTACTCCGATATGATAAACACGAGGAAATTAAAACTTCATCAGAGTATAAAACAAATTCTGGCCACAAAATAGAGCGAAAAACCAACGTCAAAGACCTGGGAGTGATCGTATTGGAGGATCTCACCTTGAAGGACCATAACATTGTATCAATCGCAGCTGCTAGAAAAATGACAGGATGGATAATGAGAACCTTCAAAACTAGGGATGCCAAGCCCATGATGACACTCTTCAGGTCACTTGTTCTATATAGGGTGGAATACTGCTGCACACTAACAGCACCTTTCAAGGCAGGTGAAATTGCTGACCTAGAAAATGTAGAGAGAACCTTCACGGCATGCATAACGGAGATAAAACACCTCAATTACTGGGAGTGCTTGAAGTTCCTGAACCTGTATTCCCTGGAACGCAGGCGGGAGAGATACATGATTATATACACCTGGAAAATCCTAGAGGGACTAGTACCGAACTTGAACACGAAAATCACTCACAATGAAAGCAAAAGACTTGGCAGACGATGCAACATCCCCCCCCAATGAAAAGCAGGGGTGTCACTAGCACGTTAAGAGACAATACAATAAGTGTGAGGGGCCCCGAGACTTTTCAACTGCCTCCCAGCATGCATAAGGGGGATTACCAATAGACCCCTGACAGTCTTCAAGCTGGCACTGGACAAGCACCTAAAGTCAGTACCTGACCAGCCAGACTGTGGCTCATACGTTGGATTGCATGCAGCCAGCAGTAAAAGCCTGGTTGATCAGGCTCTGATCCACCAGGAGGCCTGGTCACAGACCGGGCCGCAGGGGCGTTGACCCCCGGAACTCTCTCCAGGTAAACAACAGTCAACTAACACCCAGTTACCCATTTTACTGATGGGTGAACAAATTTTCCAGCCATTCCAGGGATCGAGCCCCAGACCTCAGTGTGTGAGCTGAGTGTACTAACAATTAAGGCTTGGGGGCTCAGTCCCCGGAGCCTTTCGACTACCACTCACGGGATGTGTGTGGGGTAATTAACAAAGCTCTGAAATTAAATACATGTAATTGGGTCATGGCCCAGCAACAGCACACAAACAGACCAGTAGATGACTTGGACCTGCCTACCATGGGCTAGTAGACCTGTTGCAGTGCTCCTTCTTTCTTATGTTCATCAATTAATATGGATGTAGTGTGCACAATAAAGCTATCAAACTAAGGGTTTGATCCTTACACAGGTGGAGATGTGGGCGTCTTTCCCCTACATCTGTTGCCACTGTTTACCTAGCAGTAAATAGTTAAGTGTTACTAGGCTAGCTGTTGGCATCCTGGGAAAGAGTACCAAATAACTACAATAGCAATAAGCCATGTAGTATTGTTAACTATATAAAATATGTGTACCTGCAAGATGAAAGAAAGACACAAGTGTGGTTTTATGGAAATTTTTATTGACACCGTTTCACCCATGCAGGAACCTCATCTAGCAACTAGTCAAATACAGGTCATATCTGTGATCTGCTAATCACTGCATGGCAACACATCATCAATGAAGCTTCGATATAACTGCACTTGTGTCTATTTCAAAAAAAAACCTTCACTTACTACGTAGTTACTTTGTGCCACCTGAGCGGCTAGTTTATTGTGCACTTGTAAATCATCCTGTGAGTGGTAGCTCCCATTATTTAGGTATTACAGTCATATAATACATTTTCTTCATATACCTAATCATTTCCCTTATGCAAAATGTGGATACAATCTCAGTAATTCAGATATCTTATTAACAAAGCTCTTAGCCACTTCCTTTAGGGGTTTGTTTAAAAGTGTCTAAATCTTTAAATGGTTGGACGCTATAAGAAAGTGTGGCCCAGTCTTCATCCACCCACTACATTTTATGTGACTGACATCTTCAAACAAACTGAAATGTCAAAGATACTTATACACTAACCTTAGTCTAGCAGTGACAACATCTGTTAGTGTTAGTTAAAACATCCTTCAATTATTTCTGAAGGCATATCTGGCAAGCTTTGCAACTGTAGTCATTAGGATATAGGCTGACTACAATAACAAAAAAGTTGCTTCAAAGCTATATGAACTGCAACACTGTAAGGAATATACCAAATGAAATGGATACCAATTACAGCTAGACGACAAACCTGGTAAGTAAAATTGTGGACCTCTGCTATAGTGTCAACGATGCACTTGTCAAGGCAGTCCTCCATCACTAGGGGGTGAGTGAGTTGCCTGAGGAGTATTGACTGAAGGGAGGGAAGTCGAGTGCCACAGCTCTGTGAAGGACAGGGTACGATGAGTGAAGTGATGGATAGACAGAGGGAGAAACGAATAGGAGGAATTGACAAAGGCCAAAGAGAGAGGGAAGGGGACCCCAGTGAAAATACTCACATTATATGACTAGTAATGTAAGTAAAATCTACATAGAGCAGTATATTTTATGTGCCTATAACACATGTGCCCTCACGACCATTGTAAAAAAATACTGTATGCCATATACATGAAACCTAGATAAAACTTAATGATATATGAAGGGCACAAAAGGAAAGATGAAGGAAGGAGTATGTAAAAAAAAACATTCAGCATAATTGGTACATTGTCAATATCAGTGCGATTAACCATTAGCATTATTACCATCACCTTTATTACAGTCATTAGTATTACCATCAACACTATCATCGTTGACATCAACACCACTCAAGTTTGGCTTCAAAGTACATTGTAAGAAAATTAGTTATACTTCCCTAACAATACTTGAGAGCTAATACTGTACCTCCATGATAATACTTTAAAGCTAATACATCCATGATAATACTTTAAAGCTAATATATCCATGATAATACTTTAAAGCTAATACATCCATGCTAATACTTTAAAGCTAATACATCCATGATAATACTTTAAAGCTAATACTTCCATGCTAATACTTGAAAGCTAATACTTCCATGCTAATACTTGAAAGCTAATACTTCCATGCTAATACTTGAAAGCTAATATTTCCATGCTAATACTTGAAAGCTAATACATCCATGATAATACTTGAAAGCTAATACATCCATGCTAATACTTGAAAGCTAATACATCCATGCTAATACTTGAAAGCTAATACTTCCATGCTAATACTTGAAAGCTAATACATCCATGATAATACTTGAAAGCTAATACATCCATGCTAATACTTGAAAGCTAATACATCCATGCTAATACTTGAAAGCTAATACTTCCATGCTAATACTTGAAAGCTAATACTTCCATGCTAATACTTGAAAGCTAATACATCCATGCTAATACTTCCATGCTAATACTTGAAAGCTAATACTTCCATGCTAATACTTGAAAGCTAATACTTCCATGCTAATACTTGAAAGCTAATACTTCCATGCTAATACTTGAAAGCTAATACATCCATGCTAATACTTGAAAGCTAATACTTCCATGCTAATACTTGAAAGCTAATACATCCATGCTAATACTTCCATGCTAATACTTGAAAGCTAATACCTCTACTTCCATCTAATACTTAAAAGCTAATATATCCATGCTAATACTTGAAAGCTAATACCTCTACTTCCATGCTAATACTTGAAAGCTAATACATCTATGCTAATACTTGAAAGCTAATACATCCATGCTAATACTTCCATGCTAATACTTGAAAGCTAATACCTCTACTTCCATCTAATACTTAAAAGCTAATATATCCATGCTAATACTTGAAAGCTAATACCTCTACTTCCATGCTAATACTTGAAAGCTAATACCTCTACTTCCATGCTAATACTTGAAAGCTAATACCTCTACTTCCATGCTAATACTTGAAAGCTAATACATCCATGCTAATACTTGAAAGCTAATACCCCCATGATAATACTTGAAAGCTAATACCTCCATGCTAATACTTGAAAGCTAATACTTCCATGCTAATACTTGAAAGCTAATACATCTATGCTAATACTTGAAAGCTAATACTTCCATGCTAATACTTGAAAGCTAATACATCCATGCTTATACTTGAAAGCTAATACTTCCATGCTAATACTTGAAAGCTAATACCTCCATGCTAATACTTGAAATCTAATACCTCTACTTCCATGCTAATACTTGAAAGCTAATACCTCTACTTCCATGCTAATACTTGAAAGCTAATACATCCATGCTAATACTTGAAAGCTAATACCCCCATGATAATACTTGAAAGCTAATACCTCCATGCTAATACTTGAAAGCTAATACCTCCATGCTAATACTTGAAAGCTAATACTTCCATGCTAATACTTGAAAGCTAATACCTCCATGATAATACTTGAAAGCTAATACATCCATGCTAATACTTGAAAGCTAATACTTCCATGCTAATACTTGAAAGCTAATACCCCCATGATAATACTTGAAAGCTAATACCTCCATGATAATACTTGAAAGCTAATACCTCCATGATAATACTTGAAAGCTAATACCTCCATGCTAATACTTGAAAGCTAATACCTCCATGCTAATACTTGAAAGCTAATACCTCTACTTCCATGCTAATACTTGAAAGCTAATACCCCCATGATAATACTTGAAAGCTAATACCCCTATGATAATACTTGAAAGCTAATACCTCCATAATAATACTTGAAAGCTAATACCTCCATGATAATACTTGAAAGCTAATACCTCCATGCTAATACTTGAAAGCTAATACCTCTACTTCCATGCTAATACTTGAAAGCTAATACCCTCATGATAATACTTGAAAGCTAATACCTCCATGCTAATACTTGAAAGCTAATACCTCTACTTCCATGCTAATACTTGAAAGCTAATACATCCATGCTAATACTTGAAAGCTAATACCTCCATGCTAATACTTGAAAGCTAATACCTCTACTTCCATGCTAATACTTGAAAGCTAATACCTCCATGATAATACTTGAAAGCTAATACCTCCATGATAATACTTGAAAGCTAATACCTCCATGATAATACTTGAAAGCTAATACCTCCATGATAATACTTGAAAGCTAATACCTCCATGATAATACTTGAAAGCTAATACCTCCATGATAATACTTGAAAGCTAATACCTCCATGATAATACTTGAAAGCTAATACCTCCATGCTAAAACTTGAAAGCTAATACCTCCATGCTAATACTTGAAAGCTAATACCTCTACTTCCATGCTAATACCCTCATGATAATACTTGAAAGCTAATACCTCCATGCTAATACTTGAAAGCTAATACCTCTACTTCCATGCTAATACTTGAAAGCTAATACATCCATGCTAATACTTGAAAGCTAATACCTCCATGCTAATACTTGAAAGCTAATACCTCTACTTCCATGCTAATACTTGAAAGCTAATACCTCCATGATAATACTTGAAAGCTAATACCTCCATGATAATACTTGAAAGCTAATACCTCCATGATAATACTTGAAAGCTAATACCTCCATGATAATACTTGAAAGCTAATACCTCCATGATAATACTTGAAAGCTAATACCTCCATGATAATACTTGAAAGCTAATACCTCCATGATAATACTTGAAAGCTAATACCTCCATGCTAATACTTGAAAGCTAATACCCTCATGATAATACTTGAAAGCTAATACCTCCATGCCAACACTTGAAAGCTGTTTCAAAGCTAACACTGAGCACAACTTTTTACTATGTGTTAGTCAAGCGACGAGTCAGAGTAAACCATAACACCGTAAGAAATGTACAAATAACCCACAGTCAACAACACTGAAATAACAGGAATATTTTCGGTCTAGCTAGTGAGCATGACTTAACAATCACCTACTCACTTGAAGATGTGACCGTTGTAGTCTTGGTACAGGTCAGGGAAGAGGTCAGTGATTTTGAAAGCCACGTCCAGGACTCCAGCGGTTGTGAAGGATGATCTCGGGTTCTCCTCTACGACAGAAAGGACAGTTAGCTGCGAGGAACCACATGCTTTGACTGCTAAAACTTCTAACTGCATCAGTGTTATTATATGCTAATAAGTATGTTAATAAGACACAATATACGGAATGCAACATCTTATTAAGAAGGGACAAGATCCGGGCCGGGACCACGCCGGCGAACCACTCAACTCAACTATTATTATAATCATGGAGGAGCGCTAAACTCGTAGGATTATACAGCGGGTGTGGGGGTGGATGGAAGGTATTCGGGCTCAATTCAGGGAACCGGAGCACATATCCAATTCCCTAGATCAAGAGCCCTTCACCAGCATCAAGGAACCTCCCTGGAGGGGAACTATTAATTAAGACGTGAGGATGTTATACCTGGAGAGAGTTCCGGGGGTCAACGCCCCTGCGGCCCGGTCTGTGACCAGGCCTCCTGGTGGATCAGAGCCTGATCAACCAGGCTGTTATTGCTGGCTGCACGCAATCCAACGTACGAGCCACAGCCCGGCTGGTCAGGTACCAAGTTTAGGTGCTTGTCCAGTGCCAGCTTGAAGACTGCCAGGGGTCTATTGGTAATCCCCCTTATGTATGCTGGGTGGGTGGGTGGAGCAACATATAAGGAATTATTCGAAAATAATTGAAAGGGGTTTGGCATCGTTTTACTTATTCGTTGCTCGAGTGTGCAGTCGAAGATTCCCTACCACTACTCGGGGTGAAATTTTCCTTATTAGCCAAATTATATTAATATTATTATAAATATCATTCGGAATACAAACAGAGCAGGTGAAGGGCCCAAGACGTGGGTTTCTTGGTATCGTGGTGTTGGTTAGGGCTCACATAGAGGGTGTTTGAAGAAGCAAGCAACAAGAATACTTGGGAATTCTTCGCTTGCCTAATTCTTGGGCACGACCTACTTCAACATTGAACAAATGTTACACTACCTCTGACTGCTGCACCTCTCCTGCCAACGCTTTATAAGCTCCTCCTCAGCACGTATGCCGTATTCTATTCAAGATTGATGGACTGACCGCATCGACTCAAGGTTGAGGGACTGATTACCTCATTCTCCTCCTATTCTTCAAGATTCTCCTTTGTATGGACTGATGAAGCCACTGTGTGGCGAAAGTTTCCTCAATAAAGATACCCAAGAGTTGCACATGTGTCTAATTTATCAACAAAGGTTCCTCCTTCAGGGCCCTCAAGCTCAGACTCCTCCCAGTGTTACTAACGAAGTACTTGGTGGCGCCCTTGAACCAGTCTGCTCATAGGGATAGAGGGCAGGGCAGTGGTACAGAGGAAGGTAAAGCACAAGATGGAGAGAAAAAAAATATTAGTTCCTGACCAGGGTAGGTAGATACATATAGTTTTAGAAACACTTTTATGTGTGTAGAGCTCAAATTATCAGCCATTCCTCAATTTATTTATTTTTACTGGTTTCTAGATCATTTTTTACATCAGTTGTATTTATACTTAAAGGAAATCGCCCAACAAGATGCAGTTCATAAATTCTTAATTCAAGGAAAAATATGGAGATTAACGAGAAATCGTGCTTGTAGAAATCTATCTTCTTTGCTAATGTACAGGTTATAAAAAAGCTAGGCTGGAGTCCAGTTATGTAGTGTCTACCTCTCGATTAGCACAAATTTCCCAAGCCTCTGCCTCTTCTTGTTCTGAATGAGCCCACACGGGCACAGCTCTGATCATAAATTTAACATTCTGCTAACTTACTTGTTTTGGGAATGGTTGGAAGAGCCAGAGCGAGGAAGGTGACTGGAGCAAGGACATAGTAAGCGACACAGTACGTTCCATCAGTGTGTGGGACGGTGACGCAGTTGGGGTACCAGGGGCGGGGAACTCTTCAGGAAGGTCTCTACGTCGTAGAGCAGAAAGGTTTGTGTCATGGTTTGCTGCAGCTGCCGGAGCTCAATTTGGCTTATTCGATTAGCTGTGACCCGTAAGATAACATTTGCTGTTTAAACGAATGCAATTACAAATTTGAAGTATATCATACCACCCACTCCATGGATTTAGACCACCACTACCCACAGTATGGAATTGAGCTGCTATTCACAGCACGGATTAACAAATCAAACTACAACATATTTGTAGCATTGTAGCTCCAAGTAACTCTTACAGCAATAAGAACACCATAAAGATGAGGTGAATCAGGAACCCGTGTGAGAATGATGGAATGACAGGCAGCTAGCCGGCCACCAGCCACCTCCCCAAAGAGACCAACAACGTCTTCCTGCTGCTGCTCTCCTGGAGGAGAATGGAACCAGGGAACACCCAGAGCAGTAGCAGATGGCAATTTCCTCACCAGCGCCACCAGCACAACTACAGCTGCCATTCTGATGCTCACCAGAAAAACACAGTTTCAGAATTGGTGTACTGAGAAGTTATCTTTAAAGCCTATCAAATACTAAACTGCCACACCACTACACTGCCACACTACTAAACTGCCACACCACTACATTGCCACACTGCCAATCTGTCACACCACTATACTGCGTCTGCCACACTACTAAACTGCCACATCACTACACTGCCACTACTAAACTGCCACACCACTACACTGCCACACTACTAAACTGCCACACCACTACATTACCACACTACTAAATTATCACACCACTACATTGCCACACTACTAAACTGCCACACCACTGCACTGCCACACTACTAAACTCACATGATTACACTGCCACGCTATTACACTGCCACACCACTACACTGCCACACCACTACACTGCCACACCACTACACTGCCACACCACTACACTGCCACACTGCTGAACTGTCACACCATTACACTGCCACACTACTAAAACTGTCACACCATTACACTACCACACTACTAAAACTCACACCATTACACTGCCACACTACTAAAACTCACACCACTACACTGCCACACTACTAAACTGCCACACCACTACACTGCCACACTACTAAACTGCCACACCATTACACTGCCACACTACTAAAACTCACACCAATACACTGCCACACTACTAAAACTGTCACCACTGATTTAGAGAGACACGTAAGCACACACTATGACATATTTATTAGAAAACGTTTCGGTCCTGGGACCTTGATCACTTCTGTTAGAAGTGATCAAGGTCCCATGACCGAAACGTTTTCTAATAAATATGTCACAGTGTTTGCTTACGTGTCTTTCTAAACCAACTTGTCGGTATTTATTACCAAAGTTTATACTGTCACCACTACACTGCCACACTACTAAACTGCCACACCACTACACTGCCACACTACTAAACGGCCACATCACTACACTGCTACACTAAATGCCACACCACTACACTGCCACATTACTAAACTGCCACACCACTACACTACCACACTACCAATCTGTCACACTGCGTCTGCCACACTACTAAAACTGTCACACCACTACGCTGCCACACTACTAAACTGTCACACCACTACACTACAACACTACTAAAACTGTCACACCACTACGCTGCCACACTACTAAACTGTCACACCACTACACTACAACACTACTAAAACTATCACACCACTACACTGCCACACTACTAAAACTGCCACACCACTACACTGCCACACTACTAAACTGTCACACCACTACACTGCCACACTACTAAATCTGTCACCACTACACTATTATACTACTAAAACTGTCACACCACTACACTGTTATACTACTAAAACTGCCACACCACTACACTGTTATACTACTAAAACTGCCCCACCACTACACTGTTATACTACTAAAACTCACACCACTACACTGTTATGCTACTAAAACTGCCCCACCACTACACTGTTATACTACTAAAACTGTCACACCACTACACTGTTATACTACTAAAACTGTCACACCACTACACTGTTATACTACTAAAACTGTCGCACCACTACACTGTTATACTACTAAAACTGTCACATTACACTGGACTAACGCTATTCCATGATCTTCACTATAATATCAGGTAATATCTAAAACTTTATTGATCTTCACTACAATGGAAATAAGTCACTGACTTTTTTCTGTTATCCCAGGTTCTCTACACATATGCTGCTATGTATGACAATCTCTGTAACTGTATTTGTGTATACCTGAATAAACTTACTTACTTAACTGACTCTAGTGATATTCACTACAATATCTGACTAGTGATCTTCACTACAATATCAGGTAATATCTAACACTATTGATCTTCACTACAATAACTGACCCTAGTGATATTCACTACAATATCTAACTATTCTATCTTCACTATAATATCTGACTAGTGATTATTAGTACTATAATCATAATGCGCTAAACTGACTAGTAATATTCACTACAATATCTGACTCTAGTAAACTTCAGTATAATATCTTACTAGTCTTCTTGACTATAATATCTGACTAGTGATTATTAGTATTATAATCATAAAGCGCTAAACTAACTAGTGATCTTCAGTGATATTTAGTTCCCTGACTAATTTATCTTGACTTCGCTTATTTAATTGATAAAGTGTATATATTGCCTTAAATAAGATAGTATTCACTATATTTATAGTTATTTATATATATAACCTAATATCATACGCTCACCGCAGTATATATTTGTGTTGATTTTTATATTATATTGCTGTTGTACTTGGAGGAAACTATGGAACCAAAACAGTGCTTAGTGCTTCGTGGGTTATCTAAATACACTAAGGCAGTGAAGGTGTTTGAGGCCCTCGGTAAGTACGGGTCAGTGGTAACCTACACTCGACCCTTGATGCCTGATGGATCACTTAGCGGTGAATGTTACGTCAAGTATGAGAATGATGACATGACAGCTCAGCTATTGGAGAAGGGCGAACTTTTGATAAACAATATAGTAGTGACCGTTCATTTGCGAAACACAAACAAACCTGACAAACAAAGTTAGCATTCCGCCTGTATTTTACAGACAACAGAAGATCCTGCCACTATCTTCAAGCCAACAGAAGATCCAGCCCCCGTCTACAAGCCAACAGATGTTGCTCTGTTGAACAGCGTGACACCATCCTCAAAAAAACGTAAAGCTTCTACTGATAATGAAGATTCACTTCTTAGCAATCCCGATCTTCGTAAGGCCACAAAACTACCTCGATTGGAAACTGATAAATTAAATCCCACCTCTCCTTCCCCTCAAATACAGTCCGGAACAAAAATTTTCATCAAAAATTTACCAGAAAATTTTCAACGGCAGAGTATTATAGAAGTTTTTAAGAAGTTTGGGAAAATCAACATGGTGTGGACTAAACCAGGAGCCACCTTTGGGTTTATTATATTTAATGAAGAAAAGTCTGCCCGCACAGCAGTCGCTCATGGACCACATATCGTTGACAGTAAAGAAATTATAGTAGAGTTGCCTGAATCTACTAAAGTAGCAGAGTCCTCTACAATCTTTGTGGGAGGCTTAAACAAGTGTGTCGACGATGTAAAACTGTGCGATGCTCTCAGTCAGTTTGGCACTGTCGTCAAACGTCAGCGACAAGACCAGTCCACTTTTATGTTTGTCACTTTTTCCTCAGAAGAAGCTGCGAACAAAGCCATCTCCGCTGGTTTCATGACCGTTAATGGACGCCGGCTCTTCTTAAAACCAACAACCAGACACTGAGTCAAAAACAACTTATTGCGGTCAGTTGTTGGAGGAAAGAATTAAGAGGTGAGCCTATAAGGTATAAGTATAAGGTGAAGTAAAGCTTCAGTTAGAGGTGAGTGTGGAGGAAGTGGGAGGTTGAGTTTGTCGAAAAATAGGTTAGGATGACCAGACAAAGCAAAAGATTTATATGAGTTTGAGTATAGCTTGAAAACAAGTCTGGTGACACAAACAGTATATTTAGGCATATACACAGCTCAAGGGATTTCTAGGAAATTTTGTTAATTAAACCGAGGAAAACTTTTAAGTTCAATTAATATGGAAAGTATGTTTTTTTTTTTTCTTTTTTTTTTTTTTTTTTTTTTTTTTTTTTTTTTTTTTTTTTTTTTTTTTTTTTTTTTTTAGGTAGGGAAGGGATGTGTGGACCAAGCGTTTGCAGTAAATTAATGAGATTGTAATATAAGTGAATGCTATTGGCAGGGAGAGGTGTTGGCTTAAAATATGGTAAAAATATAAAATGAGGATATTCACATTTTCTGTTGCAGTCAGCGCCTCCCCCCCTCTCCGCTGGGGGGGAGGGCGTGTGTAGTAAACAGTGACCCTCTCATAACGCCTCACCCCTGCGCGTCTCCCCCGCCTCACCCACCCAACTCCCAGCGCCACCCCATCTGTAGAGGGTACTTCTCCCCTAACCCACGATGTCAGCGATGGCACTGCAGGGAGTGCCGGGCTCACAGGAACTTCCACTACAGGGACAGCATCGTGGAGTTCGACCACGAGGCAGCTGTCTGGTGTGCCACAGGCAGTGTGTACTCAGTTCCTCAAGCTTCAACATCCGTGCACACGAGGGCCTGGGATCTTCAATCAACTTGGCGTCCACCAGGACGCTGACATGTCTCTCGGACAGCTCTCCATCGGGCTGCTAACGGAGTCACTGGCTTCTTGGACCTCTTGGGGAGGGTCGATGGTGCTCGTGCAAGCAGCAGATCCCGGGGCAACTTGCTGCTGTTTGCAATGGCTGTCTGCCGAGGAGAGACAGGCACCTAGCAACATCTGTTGTTGGGGCATTGGATGAATTCCCTACTATGTTTGTTAACTGCTCATTACTCTGTAATTTGTCTATGATTGTAATCATGTCATAACGTGTTTATCATTCATTACCTTTAAAACTTGTCATGATTGTGACCAGCTCTACCTGGAGCTCATTACCTTTGTAAATTCTCATGATTAATGTGTTTATGATTCATTACCTTTGCAATTATTCATGAGTGTGACCAGCTCAACCTGGAGCTCATTACCTTTGTAATTTGGTCATGATTATGACCAGATCTAGTTCATTACCTTTGTAACTTGCTCAGCTATCAAAACTTTGGAGTCCAGTCCCTGGACCAATTATGTACCTCTGTAATCTTTTGACTACCGCCCACAGGATGGGTATGGGGTGCATAATAAACATATTAAACTAACTGATGATGCAGTCCTCTTGGCAGTCTGCGAGAGTGCTGAGTCTGCCTCATGATTAGTAAGTGGAGGATCAAGCCTCCACCATTTCTTGGGTTAAATACCCCAGAGAGGTTTAGCACATCATATATCAGTTAAAATGAAAATAATAATAGATTCTGAAAACAAGTTTGGCTTCAAAAGAAAGTTGAGTGGACGAAAGAGAAGATGATGAGAATGTGAAGTCAAGGGAGTGAAAGACAACGTCAGTTACAGAGTGGAAGGATGTAGTGAATGTATTTAGTGTACCACATCATTTGACATCCTATCTATGATTATTGTAGCAACATTAGGGATGTGTGGTTAATTTAGTAATTTATGAAGGAGAATGAGAGATATTGAATTTATTTAATCCAAATGAAATGATAAACTCGCATGGGTTATTCAGGTATGGTGGCGCACGAAACATGTTGTTTTACCTGTATAGATAACAATATTAGCAGGAGGTACAAGCAACTGTTGAGAGAATGGGTGGCTAAAATACAGGTAATGAGGATGTGGTGGAAGACCTCATGTTTGTCTATATGTTCTGAATCATCTTCAGGTTACAGTCAATGTTTAGTATAATCAAGCGTTTGGAGCCATTTTATCTGGTTCAGCAACAAAGGTCAGTGCAGCATGGAAAATTCTGACCAAAATCAACTTTGTTAACATAGCTTCCTGACACTGCTGAAGTCTTGATTACCAACTTCGGCACATTAATGTAGGCTGCAGTATATGAAATAGTCAAAATTAATAAAATGAGGACCGATTATACAACAAAAACACACAAAAGTCTTATGAGTCAAAAACTGAACGTACATTTCTAAATATGACGGTGAGGGCGAGCTTTAAAGCTGTGGACTTACCATGACCAGCATCACTGGTAACACCTGACCCTCTCATTATGGCTTCAGATTTCACAACTTAGCAGCGTCTAGCTGACAGAAGTGTCATGCGCATCGTAACGCACTGCTGTGCCATTTCTCACTACGTTTAACTCATATATCACTATGTTTATTTCATGAAGCAATTAGAGAGAATGTAAGATCACTGGTAGTCAACGCCCCCGCGGCCCGGTCTGTGACCGGGCCTCCTGGTGGATCAGAGCCTGATCAACCGGGCTGTTGCTGCTGGCTGCACGCAAACCAATGTACGAGCCACAGCCCGGCTGATCAGGAACTGACTTTAGGTGCTTGTCCAGTGCTTGTGTGTGTGTGTGTGTGTGTGTGTTTGTGTGTGTGTTTGTGTGTGCGTGTTAGTTACCATTTTGTCCTAGGCACATGTCGATTAGACACTAGGCCTGTTGTATTTGCGAGTGTGTGTGTGTGTGTGTGTGTGTACCTGGAGTTTACCTGGAGAGAGTTCCGGGGGTCAACGCCCCCGCGGCCCGGTCTGTGACCAGGCCTCCAGGTGGATCAGAGCCTGATCAACCAGGCTGTTGCTGCTGGCTGCACGCAAACCAACGTACGAGTATGTGTATGAGTGTGTGTGTGTGTACTCACCTATTTGTGGTTGCAGGGGTCGAGTCTTAGCTCCTGGCCCCGCCTCTTCACTGGTTGCTCTTCACCGGTATGAGTGTGTGTGCGTGTGTGTGTGTGAATTTGTATATGTGTGTGTGTGTGTGTGTGTGTGTGTGTGTATGTGTGTGTGTGTGTGTGTGTGTGTGTGTGTGTGTGTGTGTGTGTGTGTGTGACTCAACAATCAATATTTGCACCAATAACTCACTACAGTTGTGACCGGGTGTGGAAGTGTGAATTGCTCATTACACTATAATTTGTTCATGATTGTAGCCATGTATAAACGTAAGTAACCATTCTTACAGTATTCATTATCTTTGTAACTTGTGAGTTCATTACCTTTGTAACTTGTGAGTTCATTACCTTGTACCTAGTTCAGCCATCAAAACTTTGTGGCCCAGTCCCTGGATCCATTACGTACCTCTGTAATCTGTAAATACCTTTGTAACTTGTCATGATTGTGACTAGACCTACCCGGAGTTCATTACCTTTGTAATTTGTGAGTTCATTACCTTTGTAAATTGTGAATTCATTACCTCTGTAACTTGCTCAGCTATCAAAACTTTGGAGTCCAGTCCCTGGACCCATTATGTACCTCTGTAATCTTTTGACTACCGCCCACAGGATGGGTATGGGGTGCATAATAAACATATTAAACTAAACTGGTAGACTTGTTAAATATAATAATAAACTTTGAGTTACCACAGTAAAGCAGATATATTGTCCTAAATTAATTAAAAAATGGTCTGGCTACGACTACATTGGTCTCCTGGCTACTACTACACTAGTCTCTTAGCTACCACTACACTGGTCTCTTGGCTACCACTACACTGGTCTCCTGGCTGCCACTACACTGGTCTCCTGGGTACCACTACACTGGTCTCCTGGTTACCACTACACTGGTCTCCTGGCTACACTAACCATTTCCTTGACCTGTTACGGTAGATGTTTATTCAAGCGCTACAAGATATAAGATTTCGTTCGGATTTTTAACCCCGGAGGGTTAGCCACCCAGGATAACCCAAGAAAGTCAGTGCGTCATCAAGGACTGTCTAACTTATTTCCACTGTGGTCCTCAATCTTGTCTCCCAGGATGCGACCCACACCAGCCGACTATCACCCAGGTACCTATTTGCTGCTAGGTGAACAGGACAACAGGTGTAAGGAAACGTGTCGAAATGTTTCCACCCACCGGGAATCGAACCCGGGCCCTCCGTGTGTGAAGCGGGAACTTTAGCCACCAGGCCACCGGGCCACCACCATGTATGGCTTGTACAACGCTGGTTAACTATCAAGAGTTTAAGAGAATGGAAGGCAATCAGGTTTGATCCGAGGATTATTATTATAATTATGGGGAGCACTAAACCCGTAATATAATACAGCGCCTGTAGGAGGGATGGAAGATATTCAGGCTAAATTCAGGAAACCGGAGCACAGATCCAATTCCCTAGATCAAGAGCCCCTCACCAGCGTCAATGAACCTCCCTTGAGGGGTTGATCCGAAGAGATTTGAAATAGCTCCAATTCCTTGGATTAAGAGTCTCATCAAGTACATAAAACTTGTGTTAATTACAAATTGAAAAATTAATTGCTCTTCGGAATTCTGAAAAATATCAAGACATTCACTTTTTCCTTGGTGCTAAAGAGCTTCTCAATTTAATATACATTTTTTTTGTGATTCTCAACATGTCATCCTGGTCTTAACACTATCATATTTTTATACTCATGGGAAAGCGCTAAACCCCCAGCGGTCATACGTTAATATTCAAAAGTAAGCGTTATGCCAGTATGGGTCATACAGCGCAGACGTGGTTTAGAGGTTAGTAATTAAACTACTAATAATGATGATACCAATAATGATGACAGCAATAAACAATTCCTTACAAGTTTTGGCTAAGATCGCCACTACCCACAACATGGAACTGAGATGTTATTCACTGCTTGGGTTAACATGTCAAACTGCAAGAAATATTACGAAATGAGATAATATCTATCTACCTTACATTATATTCTCTATAACATCAGGTGGGTCGACTTACAGTGTCATTAACTCACACTGAGGGACCCAAGATTTCTTCCTGGCATGGGCGGGAACGTTGGACAAGATTCCGTACACTCGTACTTCTGCCCTTGTTCACCAGTAGGTACCTGGGTGTTAGACTGGTATGGGTAGCATCCTGGGGAAGGTTAAAGAACCATACTAGAATGAGAGAGAAAGTCCTCGATGATGCACTGACCAATGTGTTACCATGGGTAGGTAATGTGTTACCATGGGTAGGTAATGTGTTACCATGGGTAGGTAATGTGTTACCATGGGTAGGTAATGTGTTACCATGGGTAGGTAATGTGTTACCATGGGTAGGTAATGTGTTACCATGGGAAGGTAATGTGTTACCATGGGAAGGTAATGTGTTACCATGGGTAGGTAATGTGTTACCATGGGTAGGTAATCCTCCCGGTTAAAAATCTCATCTCATCTTACACTTGGTTCACTTTGACTGACACCACTTTAATATTTTTACTATTTCCCGATAAGTTTTCTCATCTTCACTGTAATATTGTTGAATATTTTGTTACATTTACAAAAATATCAGATAATATCTGCTACACCACTACACTGCCACACTACTACACTGTCACACTACTACACTGTCACACTACTACACTGTCACACTACTACACTGCTACACTACTACACTGCTACACTACTACACTGCTACACTACTACACTGCTACACCACTACACTGCCACACTACTACACTGTCACACTACTACACTGCTACACTACTACACTGCCACACTACTACACTGTCACACTACTACACTGTCACACTACTACACTGTCACACAACTACACTGCCACACTACTACACTGCTACACTACTACACTGTCACACTACTACACTGCCACACTACTACACTGCCACACTACTACACTGTCACACTACTACACTGCCACACTACTACACTGCCACACTACTACACTGCTACACTACTACACTGCCACACTACTACACTGCCACACTACTACACTGTCACACTACTACACTGCCACACTACTACACTGCCACACTACTACACTGTCACACTACTACACTGCCACACTACTACACTGCCACACTACTACACTGTCACACTACTACACTGCCACACTACTACACTGTTACACTACTACACTGCCACACTACTACACTGCCACACTACTACACTGTCACACTACTACACTGCCACACTACTACACTGTCACACTACTACACTGCCACACTACTACACTGCCACACTACTACACTGTCACACTACTACACTGCCACACTACTACACTGCTACACTACTACACTGCCACACTACTACACTGCCACACTACTACACTGCCACACTACTACACTGTCACACTACTACACTGCCACACTACTACACTGCCACACTACTACACTGCCACACTACTACACCGTCACACTACTACACTGCCACACTACTACACTGCCACACTACTACACTGTCACACTACTACACTGCCACACTACTACACTGCCACACTACTACACTGTCACACTACTACACTGCCACACTACTACACTGTCACACTACTACACTGTCACACTACTACACTGTCACACTACTACACTGTCACACTACTACACTGCCACACTACTACACTGCCACACTACTACACTGTCACACTACTACACTGTCACACTACTACACTGTCACACTACTACACTGCCACACTACTACACTGCCACACTACTACACTGTCACACTACTACACTGTCACACTACTACACTGCCACACTACTACACTGCCACACTACTACACTGTCACACTACTACACTGTCACACTACTACACTGTCACACTACTACACTGTCACACTACTACACTGTCACACTACTACACTGTCACACTACTACACTGCCACACTACTACACTGTCACACTACTACACTGCCACACTACTACACTGTCACACCACTACACTGCCACACTACTACACTGCTACACTACTACACTGCTACATTACTACACTGTCACACTACTACACTGTCACACTACTACACTGTCACACTACTACACTGTCACACTACTACACTGCCACACTACTACACTGTCACACTACTACACTGCTACACTACTACACTGTCACACTACTACACTGTCACACTACTACACTGCCACACTACTACACTGTCACACTACTACACTGCTACACTACTACACGGTCACACTACTACACTGTCACACTACTACACTGTCACACTACTACACTGTCACACTACTACACTGCCACACTACTACACTGTCACACTACTACACTGCTACACTACTACACTGTCACACTACTACACTGCCACACTACTACACTGTCACACTACTACACTGCTACACTACTACACTGCCACACTACTACACTGTCACACTACTACACTGTCACACTACTACACTGCCACACTACTACACTGTCACACTACTACACTGCTACACTACTACACTGTCACACTACTACACTGTCACACTACTACACTGTCACACTACTACACTGTCACACTACTACACTGTCACACTACTACACTGCCACACTACTACACTGCTACACTACTACACTGCCACACTACTACACTGCTACACTGCTACACTACTACACTGTCACACTACTACACTGCCACACTACTACACTGTCACACCACTACACTGCCACACTACTACACTGTCACACTACTACACTGCCACACTACTACACTGCCACACTACTACACTGCTACACTACTACACTGTCACACTACTACACTGCCACACTACTACACTGCTACACTACTACACTGTCACACTACTACACTGCCACACTACTACACTGCCACACTACTACACTGCTACACTACTACACTGCCACACTACTACACTGCCACACTACTACACTGTCACACTACTACACTGCCACACTACTACACTGCTACACTACTACACTGTCACACTACTACACTGCCACACCACTACACTGCCACACTACTACACTGTCACACTACTACACTGTCACACTACTACACTGCCACACTACTACACTGCTACACTACTACACTGTCACACTACTACACTGCCACACTACTACACTGCTACACTACTACACTGTCACACTACTACACTGCCACACTACTACACTGCCACACTACTACACTGTCACACTACTACACTGTCACACTACTACACTGCCACACTACTACACTGCTACACTACTACATTGTCACACTACTACACTGCCACACTACTACACTGCCACACTACTACACTGCCACACTACTACACTGTCACACTACTACACTGCCACACTACTACTACACTGTCACACTACTACACTGCCACACTACTACACTGCCACACTACTACACTGCTACACTACTACACTGTCACACTACTACACTGCCACACTACTACACTGCCACACTACTACACTGCCACACTACTACACTGCCACACTACTACACTGTCACACTACTACACTGTCACACTACTACACTGCCACACTACTACACTGCTACACTACTACACTGTCACACTACTACGCTACTACACTGCTACACTACTACACTGTCACATTACTACCCTGCCACACTACTACACTGCCACACTACTACACTGCTACACTACTACACTGCCACACTACTACACTGCCACACTACTACACTGTCACACTACTACACTGCCACACTACTACACTGCTACACTACTACACTGTCACACTACTACACTGCCACACTACTACACTGCCACACTACTACACTGTCACACTACTACACTGTCACACTACTACACTGCCACACTACTACACTGTTACACTACTACACTGTCACACTACTACACTGCCACACTACTACACTGCTACACTACTACACTGTCACACTACTACACTGCCACACTACTACACTGCCACACTACTACACTGTCACACTACTACACTGTCACACTACTACACTGCCACACTACTACACTGCTACACTACTACACTGTCACACTACTACACTGCCACACTACTACACTGCCACACTACTACACTGCCACACTACTACACTGTCACACTACTACACTGCCACACTACTACACTGTCACACCACTACACTGCCACACTACTACACTGCTACACTACTACACTGCTACATTACTACACTGTCACACTACTACACTGTCACACTACTACACTGTCACACTACTACACTGTCACACTACTACACTGCCACACTACTACACTGTCACACTACTACACTGCTACACTACTACACTGTCACACTACTACACTGTCACACTACTACACTGCCACACTACTACACTGTCACACTACTACACTGCTACACTACTACACGGTCACACTACTACACTGTCACACTACTACACTGTCACACTACTACACTGTCACACTACTACACTGCCACACTACTACACTGTCACACTACTACACTGCTACACTACTACACTGTCACACTACTACACTGCCACACTACTACACTGTCACACTACTACACTGCTACACTACTACACTGCCACACTACTACACTGTCACACTACTACACTGTCACACTACTACACTGCCACACTACTACACTGTCACACTACTACACTGCTACACTACTACACTGTCACACTACTACACTGTCACACTACTACACTGTCACACTACTACACTGTCACACTACTACACTGTCACACTACTACACTGCCACACTACTACACTGCTACACTACTACACTGCCACACTACTACACTGCTACACTGCTACACTACTACACTGTCACACTACTACACTGCCACACTACTACACTGTCACACCACTACACTGCCACACTACTACACTGTCACACTACTACACTGCCACACTACTACACTGCCACACTACTACACTGCTACACTACTACACTGTCACACTACTACACTGCCACACTACTACACTGCTACACTACTACACTGTCACACTACTACACTGCCACACTACTACACTGCCACACTACTACACTGCTACACTACTACACTGCCACACTACTACACTGCCACACTACTACACTGTCACACTACTACACTGCCACACTAAAACACTGCTACACTACTACACTGTCACACTACTACACTGCCACACTACTACACTGCCACACTACTACACTGTCACACTACTACACTGTCACACTACTACACTGCCACACTACTACACTGCTACACTACTACACTGTCACACTACTACACTGCCACACTACTACACTGCTACACTACTACACTGTCACACTACTACACTGCCACACTACTACACTGCCACACTACTACACTGTCACACTGCTACACTGTCACACTACTACACTGCCACACTACTACACTGCTACACTACTACATTGTCCCACTACTACACTGCCACACTACTACACTGCCACACTACTACACTGCCACACTACTACACTGTCACACTACTACACTGCCACACTACTACTACACTGTCACACTACTACACTGCCACACTACTACACTGCCACACTACTACACTGCTACACTACTACACTGTCACACTACTACACTGCCACACTACTACACTGCCACACTACTACACTGCCACACTACTACACTGCCACACTACTACACTGTCACACTACTACACTGTCACACTACTACACTGCCACACTACTACACTGCTACACTACTACACTGTCACACTACTACACTGCCACACTACTACACTGCTACACTACTACACTGTCACACTACTACACTGCCACACTACTACACTGCCACACTACTACACTGCTACACTACTACACTGCCACACTACTACACTGCCACACTACTACACTGTCACACTACTACACTGCCACACTACTACACTGCTACACTACTACACTGTCACACTACTACACTGCCACACTACTACACTGCCACACTACTACACTGTCACACTACTACACTGTCACACTACTACACTGCCACACTACTACACTGTTACACTACTACACTGTCACACTACTACACTGCCACACTACTACACTGCTACACTACTACACTGTCACACTACTACACTGCCACACTACTACACTGCCACACTACTACACTGTCACACTACTACACTGTCACACTACTACACTGCCACACTACTACACTGCTACACTACTACACTGTCACACTACTACACTGCCACACTACTACACTGCCACACTACTACACTGCCACACTACTACACTGTCACACTACTACACTGCCACACTACTACACTGTCACACTACTACACTGCCACACTACTACACTGCCACACAACTACACTGCTACACTACTACACTGTCACACTACTACACTGCCACACTACTACACTGCCACACTACTACACTGCCACACTACTACACTGCCACACTACTACACTGTCACACTACTACACTGTCACACTACTACACTGCCACACTACTACACTGCTACACTACTACACTGTCACACTACTACACTGCCACACTACTACACTGCCACACTACTACACTGCCACACTACTACACTGCCACACTACTACACTGCCACACTACTACACTGCCACACTACTACACTGCCACACTACTACACTGCCACACTACTACACTGCCACACTACTACACTGTCACACTACTACACTGCTACACTACTACACTGCCACACTACAACACTGTCACACCACTACACTGCCACACTACTACACTGCCACACTACTACACTGTCACACTACTACACTGCCACACTACTACACTGCCACACTACTACACTGCCACACTACTACACTGTCACACTACTACACTGCTACACTACTACACTGCCACACTACTACTGCCACACTACTACACTGTCACACTACTACACTGTCACACTACTACACTGTCACACTACTACACTGCTACACTACTACACTGCCACACTACTACACTGTCACACCACTACACTGCCACACTACTACACTGCCACACTACTACACTGCTACACTACTACACTGCCACACCACTACACTGTCACACCACTACACTGGCACACTACTACACTGCCACACTACTACACTGCCACACTACTACACTGCTACACTACTACACTGCCACACCACTACACTGTCACACCACTACACTGCCACACTACTACACTGCCACACTACTACACTGCTACACTACTACACTGCCACACCACTACACTGTCACACCACTACACTGCCACACTACTACACTGCCACACTACTACACTGCCACACTACTACACTGCTACACTACTACACTGCCGCACCACTACACTGTCACACCACTACACTGCCACACTACTACACTGCCACACTACTACACTGCAACACTACTACACTGCCACACCACTACATTGTCACACCACTACACTGCCACACTACTACACTGCCACACTACTACACTGCTACACTACTACACTGCCACACCACTACACTGTCACACCACTACACGGCCACACTACTACACTGCCACACTACTACACTGCCACACTACTACACTGCTACACTACTACACTGCCACACCACTACACTGTCACACCACTACACTGCCACACTACTATACTGCTACACTACTACGCTGCCACACTACTACACTGCCACACTACTACACTGCCACACTACTACACTGCCACACTACTACACTGCTACACTACTACACTGCCACACTACTACATTGCCACACTACTAAACTGCCACACTACTACACTGTCACACCACTACACTGCCACACTACTACACTGCCACACTACTACACTGTCACACTACTACACTGCCACACTACTACACTGTCACACCACTACACTGCCACACTACTACACTGTCACACTACTACACTGCCACACTACTACACTGCCACACTACTACACTGCCACACTACTACACTGTCACACCACTACACTGCCACACTACTACACTGCCACACTACTACACTGTCACACCACTACACTGCCACACTACTACACTGCCACACTACTACACTGTCACACCACTACACTGCCACACTACTACACTGCCACACTACTACACTGCCACACTACTACACTGCCACACTACTACACTGTCACACTACTACACTGTCACACCACTACACTGCCACACTACTACTACTACACTGTCACACCACTACACTGCCACACCACTACACTGCCACACTACTACACTGCCACACTACTACACTGTCACACCACAACACTGCCACACTACTACACTGCCACACTACTACACTGCCACACTACTACACTGCCACACTACTACACTGTCACACCACTACACTGCCACACTACTACACTGTCACACCACTACATTGCCACACTACTACACTGCCACACTACTACACTGTCACACCACTACACTGCCACACCACTACACTGCCACACTACTACACTGTCACACCACTACACTGCCACACTACTACACTGTCACACCACTACACTGCCACACCACTACACTGCCACACTACTACACTGTCACACCACTACACTGCCACACTACTACACTGTCACACCACTACATTGCCACACTACTACACTGCCACACTACTACACTGTCACACCACTACACTGCCACACCACTACACTGCCACACTACTACACTGTCACACCACTACACTGCCACACTACTACACTGTCACACCACTACACTGCCACACCACTACACTGCCACACTACTACACTGTCACACTACTACACTGTCACACCACTACACTGCCACACTACTACACTGTCACACCACTACACTGCCACACTACTACACTGCCACACTACTACACTGTCACACCACTACACTGCCACACTAGTACACTGTCACACCACTACACTGCCACACTACTACACTGCCACACTACTACACTGTCACACCACTACACTGCCACACCACTACACTGCCACACTACTACACTGTCATACCACTACACTGCCACACTACTACACTGTCACACCACTACACTGCCACACCACTACACTGCCACACTACTACACTGTCACACCACTACACTGCCACACCACTACACTGCCACACTACTACACTGCCACACTACTACACTGTCACACCACTACACTGCCACACTACTACACTGTCACACCACTACACTGCCACGCTACTAAGCTGCCACACTACTACACTGCCACACTACTACACTTTCACACTACTACACTGTCACACCACTACACTGCCACACTACTACACTGCCACACTACTACACTGTCACACCACTACACTGCCACACTACTACACTGTCACACCACTACACTGCCACACTACTACACTGCCACACTACTACACTGCCACACTACTACACTGCCACACTACTACACTGCCACACTACTACACTGTCACACCACTACACTGCCACACTAATACACTGTCACACCACTACACTGCCACACTACTACACTGCCACACTACTACACTGCCACACTACTACACTGCCACACTACTACACTGCCACACTACTACACTGCCACACTACTACACTGCCACACTACTACACTGTCACACCACTACACTGCCACACTACTACACTGCCACACTACTACACTGCCACACTACTACACTGCCACACTACTACACTGTCACACTACTACACTGCCACACTACTACACTGCCACACTACTACACTGCCACACTACTACACTGCCACACTACTACACTGCCACACTACTACACTGTCACACTACTACACTGTCACACTACTACACTGCCACACTACTACACTGTCACACCACTACACTGCCACACTACTACACTGCCACACTACTACACTGCCACACTACTACACTGTCACACTACTACACTGTCACACTACTACACTGCCACACTTCTACACTGTCACACTACTACACTGCCACACTACTACACTGCCACACTACTACACTGTCACACTACTACACTGCCACACTACTACACTGCCACACTACTACACTGCCACACTACTACACTGCCACACTACTACACTGCCACACTACTACACTGTCACACTACTACACTGTCACACTACTACACTGCCACACTACTACACTGTCACACCACTACACTGCCACACTACTACACTGCCACACTACTACACTGCCACACTACTACACTGTCACACTACTACACTGTCACACTACTACACTGTCACACTACTACACTGTCACACTACTACACTGTCACACTACTACGCTGTCACACTACTACACTGCCACACTACTACACTGCCACACTACTACACTGCCACACTACTACACTGTCACACTACTACACTGCCACACTACTACACTGCCACACTACTACACTGTCACACTACTACACTGCCACACTACTACACTGTCACACTACTACACAGTCACACTACTACACTGTCACACTACTACACTGTCACACTACTACACTGTCACACTACTACACTGCCACACTACTACACTGCCACACTACTACACTGCCACACTACTACACTGCCACACTACTACACTGTCACACTACTACACTGCCACACTACTACACTGTCACACTACTACACTGCCATACTACTACACTGCCACACTACTACACTGCCACACTACTAAACTGTCACACTACTACACTGCCACACTACTACACTGCCACACTACTACAATGCCACACTACTAAACTGTCACACTACTTCACTGCCACACTACTACACTGCCACACTACTACACTGCCACACTACTACAGTGCCACACTACTAAACTGTCACACTACTACACTGCCACACTACTACACTGCCACACTACTACACTGCCACACTACTAAACTGTCACACTACTAAACTGTCACACTACTACACTGCCACACTACTACACTGTCACACTACTACACTGCCACACTACTAAACTGTCACACTACTAGACTGTCACACTACTACACTGCCACACTACTAAACTGTCACACCACTACACTGCCACACTACTAAACTGTCACACCACTACACTGCCACACTACTAAACTGTCACACCACTACACTGCCACACTACTAAACTGTCACACCACTTCACTGCCACTACTAAAACTTCCACACTACTACACTGCCACACTACTAAACTGTCACACCACTACACTGCCACACTACTAAACTGTCACACCACTACACTGCCACTACTAAAACTGCCACACTACTACACTGTCACACTACTAAACTGTCACACCACTACACTGCCACACTACTAAACTGTCACACCACTACACTGCCACTACTAAAACTGCCACACTACTACACTGCCACACTACTAAACTGTCACACCACTACACTGCCACTACTAAAACTGCCACTCTACTACACTGCCACACTACTAAACTGTCACACAACTACACAACCACACTACTAAAACTGTCACATCACTACACTGCCACACTACTAAAACTGCCACACCACTACACTGCCACACTACTAAAACTGTCACACCACTACACTGCCACACTACTAATCTGTCACACCACTACACTGCCACACTACTAAAACTGCCACACCAATACACTGTTATACTACTAAAACTGCCACACCACTACACTGCCACACTACTAAAACTGTCACACCACTACACTGCCACACTACTAATCTGTCACACCACTACACTGCCACACTACTAATCTGTCACACCAGTACACTGCCACACTACTAATCTGTCACACCACTACACTGCCACACTACTAAAACTGTTACACCACTACACTGTTATACTACTAAAACTGCCACACCACTACACTGTTATACTACTAAAACTGCCACACCACTACACTGTTATACTACTAAATCTGTCACACCACTACACTGTTATACTACTAAAACTGCCACACCACTACACTGTTATACTACTAAAACTGCCACACCACTACACTGTTATACTACTAAAACTGTCACACCACTACACTGTTATACTACTAAAACTGTCACACCACTTCACTGTTATACTACTAAAACTGCCACACCACTACGCTGTTATACTACTAAAACTGTCACACCACTACACTGCCACACTACTAAAACTGCCACACCACTACACTGTTATACTACTAAAACTGTCACATTACACTGGACTAACGCTATTCCATGATCTTCACTACAATATCAGGTAATATCTAACACTTTATTGATCTTCACTACAATGGAAATAAGTCACTCTGACTTTTTTCTGTTATCCCAGGTTCTCTACACATATGCTGCTATGTATGACAATCTCTGTAACTGTATTTGTGTATACCTGAATAAACTTACTTACTTAAAGAATGGATATAAATGCACTGGAAAACGTACAAAGGAGGATGACAAAGTTGATCCCATGTATCAGAAATCTTCCTTATGAGGATAGACTGAGGGCCCTGAATCAGCACTCTCTAGAACGGCGTAGAATTAGAGGAGATATGATTGAGGTGTATACATGGAAAATATTAATGAATCAAGGGAATGTAAATAGCGTGCTAAAAATATCTAGCTGAGACAGGACTCGCAGCAATGGTTTTAAGCTAGAAAAACTTGGTTTGGTAATAGAGTTGTGGATTAGTGTAACAAACTCCCGAGTACCGTCATAGACGCTAAGACGTTGTGTAACTTTAAAAATAGGTTGGATAAATACATGAGTAGGTGTGGGTGGGTGTAAGTGTGACCTGACTAGCTTGTGCTACTAGGTCAGATGCCGTGCTCTTTCCTTAATTGAACGTGACCTGACCTGACTAGGTCTCCTGCAGTATTCTTTCTTATGTGAACTGCTGCTCCACTTCCCTGTGAGACCCCAATGCCAAGTTGGTTTAGTTGAAGCATCATGGCCGCCTATGCGCGAATACTTCGGACAGCAGCTTTGCAAACGAGGCAGCAAAAAGTGTTGCCCACTGCAATTGGCCTAATTCCTCTACCCTTCTTTTTAAGGGCACAAAGTGATGCACCAAAAAAGAAAAGTTTTAATTTCATCAGGAATCAGACCAGCTAAGGAATTGTTGACTAACCTTGTGATCTCTGAAAGCAGTGTCTCTGCAATCTCCCCGATAATTGGGTTAACCATTTCCTTTAAATGCTGTGGCCTTATTCCAGTATAGTCCCAAGCAGAGCTGGACAGGAACGACATTATTGCTTTGTAAATGTCTGAGTCTTGCACATTCAGTGGTTCCACAGTGAGGACAGAGGTGTTGAAACTGTTGAGGTCCCTGGTTTCCCTGGCAGGACACTTTCCTCTAAGTGCTTCAGCAGTGTCAGCATCCCTGGGGGCAACTGTATCTTCGCTGGTGATAATTTTGATTGTTCCCATTGTGTTGCCCTCTTCAATTTTATTGCTTACCTGGACTGTGATTTTTTCGCTGTCAGTGGAATGCGTACAAGGTCTGCCTCTCCCATTTTTGTATTGATGGGGAAGGCAAATGAGGTTATCGGGTCTAGGAAAGTCTCTTAAAGATTTAAGGATCATTAAGGCTAGCCTAATGTCCCTTCTTTCTGGCACAGCTAAGAAGACATTGCCAAAAAGTAGCAGGTTGTGCCATGCCTTGATGGTTGGTGGAGCATTTACATAGTGGAACAATAGTTTACTTTTTTAAGAGGTCTGTAATTTTCCCAGCCCCGTGTGGACGGGCTGGTTTGGGAAAATGTGTGGGTGGGCTGGTATATATACATACATATATATATATATATATATATATATATATATATATATATATATATATATATATATATATATATATATATATATATATATATATATATATATATATATATATATACACTGATCTCTGGCTAAAGGAGACTCGAACCTACGAACCTTGGAACAAGGTATGCAGTGCTATACCATTCTCACCACACTGGACCAATACCTTGGCGTCCAGCTTGCGCTAGACTTTAATCCAAGGCAGTCAGCTTTCAGGGAGAAGGATTACGGCTTTTCATCTCATCCCCTGCATGCATCAGCCTTACTAGAGATTTTAACAATGCAAGGAATTCGCAAGAGCAGGCGAAATATACACAAACACTGATCTCTGGCTGAAGGAGACTCGAACCTACGAACCTTGGAACAAGGTACGCAGTGCTATACCATTCTCACCACATTGTTAAAATCTCTAATAAGGCTGATGCATGCAGGGGATGAGATGAAAAGCTGTAAGCCTTCTCCCTGAAAGCTGACTGCCTTGGATCAACGTCTAGCATTGTGCT
>NW_027198972.1:0-10000 GCF_038502225.1 Cherax quadricarinatus
CTCTTGGCCTCCTGCAGTTCTGTGGTGGGTTGTACATTACTGCAATTATCACCTTATGTCCCTCAGACTGGATTGTTCCTACTAAGTAGTCCCTTTCGCCCGTGCCATCCATTCCTTCCATTTTCTCAAAACCCCACTGGTTTTTAATGAGCAGTGCAACTCCTCCTCCTCCTCTCCTCCCTCTGTCTTTCCTGAGGATTTGATATCCGGATGGAAAGATTGAATCTGCTATTATTCTGGTGAGTTTTGTTTCTGTGAGTGCTATTATGTCTGGGGATGTCTCTTTGATTCTTTCGTGCCACTCCTCATACTTGTTTGTTATTCCATCTGCATTTGTATACCACACCTTCAACTTCTTTTCTAAGACTGTGGTCTGGGAGGTATATTGGGGTTGGGGAAGTGGGAGACCTGGTGTGATGTAGTTCCCCCCTTCATGACACTGGTATGGAACTATGGGTTGTTGCTGTGGGGGTGGAGTTTGTAATGTAGTGGGTGGGGGCATTGGATGTGGCATGGGTGTTTTGATTTAGAGTGTTTGGTTGCACTGGGGTTGACCTGGTTTGGAGGCTTCTATAGGAAGTTGTGAGGGAGGCTGTATTTGATCTTCTTCCTGGGTCTGGGATCTCCTGTCTGTCTTCTCCATCCCCTCTCTTTCCTCCTTTCGCCTTTGTACCATCTCTCTCAGTTTCTTCCTTTCTTCTTGTGTTCTGTCGCGGTCGAGATACACCTTCCTGTATGCCGTCATGTCCCTTAATCGTGCTTTCTCCTGCAGGATCCTGGTCCGAGTCGCTTCTGCCTTGAAGGTCACTCTCACTGGCCGGGTTCTTTTTTTTACAAACCCCCCTATTCTCCGAAAATTTTCCAGCTGGGTCATGTCGTCTTCTCCTATTGCTTTCATGATGCTTTCAATTGCTTTTTTTTACCCTTGTTTTCTTGCTTCATATGTTTCCCCTTGAACTTCCTGGAGCCCATACACAAAGACTGACCTCACCCTTTCATTCTCCCACTGCATATCCCTGTGTATCCCCTCATTTAATTTGGTTGTGTGTGTGTGTGTGTGTGTGTGTGTGTGTGTGTGTGTGTGTGTGTGTGTGTGTGTGTGTGTGTGTGTGTGTGTGTGTGTGTGTGTGTGTGTGTGTGTGTGTGTGTGTGTGTGTGTGTGTGTGTGTGTCAGTGCTGAGTGTGTGGACAATGGAAGGTTTCTTTGCTGTGTAATTTTTTTACGTTCCTTCCGCCTCTTACTTACTTTCTCTTCTTCCTCCTCTTCCATCTCTTCCTTTCCCATTCTGTCTCCTGTTTCCTCCCGTTAATTCTCTTATATTTCTCTTCCTTCCAGTTCTCTTCTGCTTTACATTCTTATTTTCTCCTCTTTCTTATGTTGTTGTTGTTGTTGTTGTTGTTGTTGTTGTTGTTGTTGTTGTTGTTGTTGTTGTTGTTGTTGTTGTTGTTGTTGTTGTTTTGTTGTTGTTGTTGTTGTTGTTGTTGTTGTTGTTGTTGTTGTTGTTGTTGTTGTTGTTGTTGTTGTTGTTGTTGTTGTTGTTGTTGTTGTTGTTGTTGTTGTTCTTCTTCTTCTTCTTCTTCTTCTTCTTCTTCTTCTTCTTCTTCTTTGCAACCTGAAAATTACCCGAACACAACCTGTTTAAGACCCCGAACACAACTGTTTAATTAAGACCCGAACACAACTGTTTAAGATCCGAACACAGCCCATTTAAGAACCGAACACAACTGTTTATGACCCGAACACAACTGTTTAAGACCTGAACACAACTGTTTAATTAAGACCCAAACACAACTGTTTAAGATCCGAACACAACTGTTTAAGACCTGTTGAAAAATTGAGACACTGAACACAACCTGTTTAAGACCCAAACACAACTGTTTAAGACCTGAACACAACCGCTCAGACACCAGAAGCTGACTAATCAAACCAGCTTTTTTTTCTGGGTCATTGAAGGTCAGGGGGGTCAGGGGGGTCAAGGGGTTGTTAGGGGAGGTAAGGGAAGTGTTGGGAGAGGGGTCAAGGGAGGAAGGAGTCAAAGAGGATGATTGTAAACAGTGGACAGGACAGTCAATCTGTCAGTGGTGAGTGATTTATTCACATGTCGTAAGTGCTATGTGGTGCTATGTGATGTTATGCGGTGATATGTGGTGTTATATGGTGTTATGTGATGCTGTGTGGTGTTATGTGGGCTGTGTGGTGTTATGTGGTGTTATCTGTTGCTATATGTCGTGTTAGGAGGGCTATGTCGTGTTATGTGATGCTATGTAGTGTTAGGTGGGTTATGTGGTGTTATATGGTGCTATGAAGTGTTATGTAGTGCTATGTGGTGTTATGTGATGATATGTGGTGTTATGTGGTGTTTTGTGGTGCTATGTGGTGTTATGTGGTGGTATGTAGTGTTATGTAGGGCGATGTGGTATGTGGTGTTATGTGATGATATGTTGTGTTGTGTGGTGTTTTGTGGTGTTACGTGGTGTTATATGGGCTATGTGGTGTCATGTAGCACTATGTGGCATATGGTCCTATTGGTGGCGCTATATGTGGTACTACTTCTGGTGTTATATGGTACTTTTGGTGGTGTTATGTTGTGCTATGTGATGCTACGTGGTGCTATGTGGTGTTATTTGATGATACATGGTGCTAATGAAGGTGCTATGTGGTGATAATGGAGGTGCTATGTGGTGATATGTTGTGTTATGTGGTGGTGTTATGTATCGTTATTGGCGTTGTGTGGCTTTATGTTTTATTATGGAAATGTCAAGTTGTATGTAGTGCTATATGGTGTTATTGGTGTTAATTAGTGCTATGTGGTCTTGCATGTGGTGTTGTGTAGTGCTATGTGGTGTTACGAAGTGCTAATGGTGGTGTTATGTTGTGTTGTTATGTGGTGGTAGGGTGCTACGTGGTGTTATGTGGAAGGGTTATTGAAGGTGTTATTAGTGGTGCTGTGCAACGTTATGTGGTGTTATATAGTCTAGTGTCGTGTTATGTTGTGTTATATAGTCTAGTGTCGTGTTATGTGGTGTTATATAGTCTAGTGTCGTGTTATGTGGTGCTATAGTGATATTATTTATGTAGTGAATATGATGTAGTGTTATGTAGTGTTGTTTATGACATTATTTATGGTGTTATATTGTGTTAGTGGTGGAATTATGTTGTGTTATTGGTGGAATTATGTTGTGTTATTGGTGGTATTATGTTGTGTTATTGGTGGTGTTATGTTGTGTTATTGGTGGAATTATGTTGTGTTATTGGTGGTATTATGCATTGTTATTGGTGGTGTTATGTTGTGATATCGGTGGTGTTATATTGTGATATTGGTGGTGTTATGTAGTGCCATTGGTGGTGTTATGTTGTGATATTGGTGGTGTTATGTAGTGCTATTGGTGGTGTTATGTTGTGATATTGGTGGTGTTATGTATTGCTATTGGTGGTGTTATGTTGTGATATTGGTGGTGTTATGTAGTGGTATTGGTGGTGTTATGTTGTGATATTGGTGGTGTTATGTATTGCTATTGGTGGTGTTATGTTGTGATATTGGTGGTGTTATGTAGTGGTATTGGTGGTGTTATGCTGTGATATAGGTGGTGTTATGTAGTGCCATTGGTGGTGTTATGTTGTCATATCGGTGGTGTTATGTATTGCTATTGGTGGTGTTATGTTGTAATATTGGTGGTGTTATGTAGTGCTATTGGTGGTGTTATGTTGTGATATCGGTGGTGTTATGTTGTGATATTGGTGGTGTTATGTTGTGATATCGGTGGTGTTATGTTGTGATATTGGTGGTGTTATGTTGTGATATTGGTGGTGTTATGTAGTGCCATTGGTGGTGTTATGTTGTGATATTGGTGGTGTTATGTAGTGCTATTGGTGGTGTTATGATGTAATATTGGTGGTGTTATGTTGTAATATTGGTGGTGTTATGTAGTGCTATTGGTGGTGTTATGTTGTGATATTGGAGGTGTTATGTAGTGCTATTGGTGGTGTTATGTTGTGATATTGGTGGTGTTATGAAGTGCTATTGGTGGTGTTATGTTGTGATATTGGTGGTGTTATGTTGTGATATTGGTGGTGTTATGAAGTGCTATTGGTGGTGTTATGTTGTGATATTGGTGGTGTTATGTAGTGTTATTGTTGGTTTTGCTGGTTTAACTGGTAGTGTTATGTGGTGCTGCTGGTTCCATGTGGCCATGTGGTGTTATAGTGATATGTTATATGTTATGTGATGATGTTACAGTGTTGCGTTATGTGGTGTAATGTTTTGTGTTATACGGTGGTGTTATAGCGATGGTGTTATGTTATCCTGTTATGTGTTACATTGTCGTGTTATGTGGTCGTGTTATGTGATGGTATTATACTGTGCTATGTGATGGCATTAGATTGTGTTATGTGATGGTGTTATGTTGTGTTATGTTGTCGTGCATATGGTGTTATGTGTTCTAATATCCAGGTGAACTTTTCATGTGGAACTTTGTGTTAATAATTTTGGAACTTAATGTAAATTGGGGTAAAGTTCCAAAAGTTGGAGAAAATTGGAGAAAACTGATGCACTTTTTTGTAAACTCGCGTAAATTAAAGTATACCTGGAGTTTACCTGGAGAGAGTTCCGGGGGTCAACGCCCCCGCGGCCCGGTCTGTGACCAGGCCTCCTTAGGTCAGTGTCCCAGGATGCGACCCACACCAGTCGACTAACACCCAGGTACCCATTTTACTGATGGGGAACACAGACAACAGGTGGAAAGAAACACGTCCAATGTTTCTACTCTGGCTGGGAATCGAACCCCCGCCCTCACCGTGTGAAGCGAGAGCGTTAACCACCAGGCCACCAGGGATGTCTTAATGTAAATTGGTGTACAATGATATAAATTGATATAAATTGATGTAAACTGGCGTAACAGTCTACTGTAGCTAGCCAGAGTGATAGTCTACTGTATATAGCCAGTGATAGTCTACTGTAGCTAGCCAGAGTGATAGTCTACTGTATATAGCCAGTGATAGTCTACTGTATATAGCTAGTGATAGTCTACTGTATATAGCCAGTGATAGTCTACTGTATATAGCCAGTGATAGTCTACTGTATATAGCCAGTGATAGTCTACTGTATATAGCTAGTGATAGTCTACTGTATATAGCCAGTGATAGTCTACTGTATATAGCCAGTGATAGTCTACTGTATAAAGCCAGAGTGATAGTCTACTGTATAAAGCCAGAGTGATAGTCTACAGTAACAGAGTGGCGTAACAGTCTACTGTAGCTAGCCAGAGTGATAGTCTACTGTATATAGCCAGTGATAGTCTACTGTATATAGCCAGTGATAGTCTACTGTATATAGCCAGTGATAGTCTACTGTATAAAGCCAGAGTGATAGTCTACTGTATATAGCCAGTGATAGTCTACTGTAGCTAGCCAGAGTGATAGTCTACTGTATATAGCCAGAGTGATAGTCTACTGTATATAGCCAGAGTAATAGTCTACTGTATATAGCCAGAGTGATAGTCTACAGTAGCTAGCCAGAGTGATAGTCTACTGTATATAGCCAGAGTGATAGTCTACTGTATATAGCCAGAGTGATAGTCTACTGTATATAGCCAGAGTGATAGTCTACTGTATATAGCCAGTGATAGTCTACTGTAGCTAGCCAGAGTGATAGTCTACTGTATATAGCCAGAGTGATAGTCTACTCTATATAGCCGGAGTGATAGTCTACTGTATATAGCCAGAGTGATAGTCTACTCTATATAGCCAGAGTGATAGTCTACTGTATATAGCCAGAGTGATAGTCTACTGTATATAGCCAGAGTGATAGTCTACTCTATATAGCCAGAGTGATAGTCTACTGTATATAGCCGGAGTGATAGTTTACTGTATAAAGCCAGACTGATAGTCTACTCTACATAGCCAGAGTGATAGTCTACTGTATAAAGCCAGACTGATAGTCTACTGTGTATAGCCAGAGTGATAGTCTACTGAATCTAGCCAGATTGATAGTCTACTGTATAAAGCCAGATTGATAGTCTACTGTGTATAGCCAGAGTGATAGTCTACTGTATAAAGCCAGAGTGACAGACTACTGTATATAGCCAGAGTGATAGTCTACAGTAGCTAGCCAGAGAGATAGTCAGCTGTATCTAGCCAGAGTGATAGTCTACTCTATATAGCCAGAGTGATAGTCTACTGTATATAGCCAGAGTGATAGTCTACTGTATATAGCCAGAGTGATAGTCTACTGTATATAGCCAGAGTGATAGTCTTCTGTATATAGCCAGAGTAATAGTCTACTGTATATAGCCAGAGTGAAAGTCTACTCTATATAGCCAGAGCGATAGTCTACTCTATATAGCCAGAGTGATAGTCTACTCTATATATACAGAGTGATAGTCTACTCTATATAGCCGGAGTGATAGTCTACTGTATATAGCCAGAGTGATAGTCTACACTATATAGCCAGAGTGATAGTCTACTCTATGTAGACAGAGTGATAGTCTACTCTGTATAGCCGTAGTGATAGTCTACTCTATATAGCCAGAGTGATAGTCTACTCTATATAGCCAGTGATAGTCTACTGTATATAGCCAGAGTGATAGTCTACTGCATATAGCCAGAGTGATAGTCTACTGTATATAGCCAGAGTGATAGTCTACAGTAGCTAGCCAGAGTGACTCACGAAATCGTAATGACACGATTGCAAACAAACCATACCACGGACGGGACTTGAACCCGAGGTCAGAGAGTCTCAAAACTCCAGACCGTCGCGTTAGCCAATGGACCAGCTAGCCACAATAAGATTCGTCCAACTAGGTATATTTCTACACCATAGGAAAGTTAGCACAGGCACCACTGTGACCACAAATGAAAGTTTTTTACAGACGAATCTTCAGCTAGCGTTGCCGTGACGAACTCTAGCTCAAGTCCCCTCACTGCCGTCAACATGACACACGAAATCGTAATGACACGATTGCAAACCTTCCTATGGTGTAGAAATATACCTAGTTCGACGAATCTTATTGTGGCTAGCTGGTCCAGTGGCTAACGCGACGGTCTGGAGTTTTGAGACTCTCTGACCGCGGGTTCAAGTCCCGCCCGTGGTATGGCTAGCCAGAGTGATAGTCAACTGTATCTACCCAGAGTGATAGTCTACTCTATATAGCCAGAGTGATTGTCTACTTTTTACAACCAGAGTGAAAGTCTACTCTATATAGCCAGAGTGATAGTCTACTCTATATAGCCAGAGTGATAGTCTACTCTATATAGCCAGAGTGAAAGTCTACTCTATATAGCCAGAGTGATAGTCTACTCTATATAGCCAGAGTGATAGTCTACTCTATATAGCCAGAGTGATAGTCTACTCTATATAGCCAGACTGAAAGTCTACTCTATATAGCCAGAGTGACAGTCTACTCTATATAGCCAGAGTGATAGTCTACAGTAGCTAGCCAGAGTGATAATCTACAGTAGCTAGCCAGTGATAGTCTACAGTAGCTAGCCAGAGTGATAGTCTACAGTAGCTAGCCAGAGTGATAGTCTACAGTAGCTAGCCAGAGTGATAATCTACAGTAGCTAGCCAGAGTGATAATCTACAGTAGCTAGCCAGAGTGATAATCTACAGTAGCTAGCCAGAGTGATAATCTACAGTAGCTAGCCCCTGTGATAATCTACAGTAGCTAACCAGAGTGATAATCTACAGTAACTAGCCCCTGTGATAATCTACAGTAGCTAGCCCCTGTGATAATTTACAGTAGCTAGCCCCTGTGATAATCTACAGTAGCTAGCCAGAGTGATAATCTACAGTAGCTAGCCAGAGTGATAATCTACAGTAGCTAGCCAGAGTGATAGTCTACAGTAGCTAGCCAGAGTGATAATCTACAGTAGCTAGCCAGAGTGACAGTCTACTGTGTCTAGCCAGAGTGACAGTCTACTGTATCTAGCCAGAGTGATAGTCTACTGTATCTAGCCAGAGTCTTGCTTGGTCACCTAGAGTTGCTAAGGACCTTCACCTGCTGAGTGAGGAAGGACGCGATGCAAGGTGACTTGAGACGCCAATGCTGACTCCGTCGACTAGGAGACAGTAACAGTGTAGGAAAGCCGAAGAAATGGAGAAAGAGGTAGATAGATAGATAGATAGATAGATAGATAGATAGATAGATAGATAGATAGATAGATAGATAGAGAGAGAGAGAGAGAGAGAGAGAGAGAGAGAGAGAGAGAGAGAGAGAGAGAGAGATAGGGAGAGAGAGAGAGAGAGAGAGAGAGAGAGAGAGAGAGAGAGAGAGAGAGAGAGAGAGAGAGAGAGAGAGAGAGAGAGAGAGAGAGAGAGAGAGAGAGAGAGAGAGAGAGAGTGAGAGAGATGATGAAGGAAAGGGAAATAAAGAGGAGGTGAGGAATAAATGATAATTAAGATAGCATATAATTGGGATTCAGGTCTGGGAAAATCGTCTATGGCACCTCACATTCTTGTGGTAACTCACGTATTTGTGGCAACACACATTCTTGTGGCACCTTACATATTTGTGGCACCTCACATACTTGTGGCACCTCACATATTTGTGGCAACTCACATACTTGTGGCACTTCACCTACTTGTGGCAACTCACATACCCATGGCAACTCACATACCCATGGCAACTCACATACCCATGGCAACTCACATACCCATGGCAACTCACATACCCATGGCAACTCACATACCCATGGCAACTCACATACCCATGGCAACTCACATACCTATGGCAACTCACATACATATGACAACTAGCATACCTATGGCAATGCACATGCGGCAACTCTCATACCTATGGCGAGTCAGATTTTTTTCAGATTTATGTGTCTGTTACCAGTTCGTAATTCTGTTCACGATTCCAATTCCTTCACATGCTCATGATTATGACGTTTTCACACAGTCGCTGGTACACTGGTATGGGAGAAGGCTGATGCCCTGGAGCTGGAGTCAAACATGTGGAAGCAGCAACTAAGGTTATTTTTTGTTTCTTACAGGTGTACGTAATGATGAGGACTTATATTCTGTTGGGTTACGTGCTGGTTACCATCCCCAGCATTCCTGCCACTCCCGTGGTGAGTCTGTGTGTGTGTGTGTGTGTGTGTGTGTGTGTGTGTGTGTGTGTGTGTGTGTGTGTGTGTGTGTGTGTGTGTGTGTGTGTGTGTGTGTGGTGTGTGTGTACTCACCTAATTGTGGTTGCAGGGGTAGAGACTCAGCTCCTGGCCCCGCCTCTTCACTGATCGCTACTAGATCCTCTCTCTCTCTGCTTCCTGAGCTTTGTCATACCTCGTCTTAAAACTATGCATGGTTCCTGCCTCCACTACATCACTTATTAGGCTTTTCCACTTCCTGACGACTCTATGACTGAAGAAATACTTCCTAACATTCCTCTGACTCGTCTGAGTCTTCAGCTTCCAATTGTGACCCCTTGTTTCTGTGTCCCCTCTCTGGAACAACCTGTCTCTGTCCACCTTATCTATTCCATGCAGTATTTTGTATGTCGTTATCATGTCTTTCCTGACCCTGCTGTCCTCCAGTGTCGTCAGTCCGATTTCCCTCAACCTTTCTTCATAGGACATACCCCTGAGCTCCGGAACTAGCCTTGTTGCAAACCTTTGCACTTTCTCTAATTTCTTGATGTGCTTGACCAGGTGTGGGTTCCAAACTGGTGCTGCATACTCCAGTATGGGCCTGATGTACACAGTATACAATGTCTTGAACGATTCCTTACTAAGGTATCGGAACGCTATTCTCAGGTTTGTCAGGCACCCATATGCTGCAGCAGTTATCTGGTTGATGTTTGCTTCCGGAGACATGCTCGGTGTTATAGTCACCCCAAGATCTTTCTCCTCGAGCGAGGTTTGCAGCCTTTGGCAACCTAGCCTATATTCTGTCTGCGGTCTTCTTTGCCCTTTTCCGATCTTCATGACTTTGCATTTGGCCGGGTTGAATTCAAGAAGCCAGTTGCTGGACCACGTGTCCAGCCTGTCCAGGTCTCTTTGAAG
>NW_027198972.1:15000-35000 GCF_038502225.1 Cherax quadricarinatus
TCCAATGAAAAGCAGGGGCGCCACGAGTACGCTAACAGACACAATAAGTGTCAGGGGCCCACGACTGTTCAACTGCTTCCCAGCATACATAAAGGGGATTACCAATAGACCCTTGGCTGTATTCAAGAGGGAGCTGGACAGGTGCCTAAAGTCAGTTCCCGACCAACCAGGCTGTGGATCGTACGTCGGTTTGCCTGCGGCCAGCAGTAACAGCCTGGTGGTTGATCAGGTCATGATCCAAAGCAAGTCCTGGTCATGGATCGGGCCAAGGGGGCGTTGACCCCCGGAAACAATCTCCAGATATAATCCTGGTAATCGTAACGATGCTTCCCACTTTACGCCTAAATACACATCACTCACAAAAACATTCTTGTGTGGTGTGTGTGACTCAACAATCAATATTTGCACCAATAACTCATTACAATTGTGACCGGGTGTGGAAGTGTGAATTGCTCATTACTCTATAATTTGTTCATGATTGTAGCCAAAGTATAAACGTAAGTAACCATTCTACAGAATTCATTACCTTTGTAACTTGTGAGCTCATTACCTTTGTACCTAGTTCAGCTATCAAAACTTTGGGGGCCCAGTCCCTGGACCCATTACGTACCTCTGTAATCTGTAAATACCTTTGTAACTTGTCATGATTGTGACCAGACTTACCTGGAGTTCATTACCTTTGTAAATTGTGAGTTCATTACCTTTGTAAATTGTGAGTTCATTACCTTTGTAAATTGTGAGTTCATTACCTTTGTAAATTGTGAGTTCATTACCTCTGTAACTTGCTCAGCTATCAAAACTTTGGAGTCCAGTCCCTGGACCAATTATGTACCTCTGTAATCTTTTGACTACCGCCCACAGGATGGGTATGGGGTGCATAATAAACATATTAAACTAAACTAACCCTAAGAGAAAAAAAAAAACTTACGCATTTTAATACGCAGAAAGTCCAAGAGCTGATACCTCTTTACGCATGGAAATATGCTGACAGATACCCTGTGACATTACAGTACAGCTTCATCCATTCACAAAAAAAACTCTATTTTGAGTGAAACATTGCCTCCATTAAAGCTTCTCTATGTATTATATACCCCTCCATTAATATCATAATACCAGTCGATCACACACCTGTACCGTCTACCCCTGACAGGGCGAGTATCACCTGGAGGTGCGCTCCCCGAGTCACCAGGTCTACTCCAGGTATTTCACCGTTAACCTCACAGGTATTTCCTAATGCCAAGTCACATTGTAACTTACTGTGTTGCCTAATCTTGTAACTAAAAGCTTTTTTGAAGCTAAGTTAGGTTGACTAAGTTTGACAAGGTTAGATAAGTTTGGCTAGGCTGGTAACATTTGGTTGGTTAGGGTGATAAATTAGCTTAGGTTAGGCTGGGTTATGTTAAATGAAGTTAGATTAAGCTAGGTTATATTAATTCAGATTAAGGTAGGTTATGTTAGATTAAATGAGGTTGAAGTTAGTCTGTATTAAGTTACTTAAGGTCAGGTAAAGTTGCGTTAGATAAGGTTAGGTTACATTAGCATTAATTAGCCTATTATAAGATTAATTAAGACCAATTAATGCAAAGATAATGTTTAATATATTTATAGAAGGGGTTGTAAGAGAAGTAAATGCGAGGGTCTTGGCAAGAGGCGTGGAGTTAAAAGATAAAGAATCACACACAAAGTGGGAGTTGTCACAGCTGCTCTTTGCTGATGACACTGTGCTCTTGGGAGATTCTGAAGAGAAGTTGCAGAGATTGGTGGATGAATTTGGTAGGGTGTGCAAAAGAAGAAAATTAAAGGTGAATACAGGAAAGAGTAAGGTTATGAGGATAACAAAAATGTTAGGTGATGAAAGATTGAATATCAGATTGGAGGGAGAGAGTATGGAGGAGGTGAATGTATTCAGATATTTGGGAGTGGACGTGTCAGCGGATGGGTCTATGAAAGATGAGGTGAATCATAGAATTGATGAGGGGAAAAGAGTGAGTGGTGCACTTAGGAGTCTGTGGAGACAAAGAACTTTGTCCTTGGAGGCAAAGAGGGGAATGTATGAGAGTATAGTTTTACCAACGCTCTTATATGGGTGTGAAGCATGGGTGATGAATGTTGCAGCGAGGAGAAGGCTGGAGGCAGTGGAGATGTCATGTCTGAGGGCAATGTGTGGTGTGAATATAATGCAGAGAATTCGTAGTTTGGAAGTTAGGAGGAGGTGCGGGATTACCAAAACTGTTGTCCAGAGGGCTGAGGAAGGGTTGTTGAGGTGGTTCGGACATGTAGAGAGAATGGAGCGAAACAGAATGACTTCAAGAGTGTATCAGTCTGTAGTGGAAGAAAGGCTGGGTAGGGGTCGGCCTAGGAAAGGTTGGAGAGAGGGGGTAAAGGAGGTTTTGTGTGCGAGGGGCTTGGACTTCCAGCAGGCATGCGTGAGCGTGTTTGATAGGAGTGAATGGAGACAAATGGTTTTTAATACTTGACGTGCTGTTGGAGTGTGAGCAAAGTAACATTTATGAAGGGGTTCAGGGAAACCGGCAGGCCGGACTTGAGTCCTGGAGATGGGAAGTACAGTGCCTGCACTCTGAAGGAGGGGTGTTAATGTTGCAGTTTAAAAACTGTAGTGTAAAGCACCCTTCTGGCAAGACAGTGATGGAGTGAATGATGGTGAAAGTTTTTCTTTTTCGGGCCACCCTGCCTTGGTGGGAAACGGTCGATGTGTTAATAATAATAAAAAAAAAAATGGAAATAGACTACAAGGCGTAGACACTACATATACAATACATTGACAATCGCCTAAACAACATATAAATGGCGAAACATTTCCTTTAATAAATGTCCTCAGCTGTACATAAATGCCTTTTTCCACATTAGTGAATAAGTTAAATGTACACTTAATGACCCTCGTGTAGTCAATAGGCTTTAAATCCCATTAACCAGAGAACGAGGATCTGCCTGGGAGAACGTGCTGGATCAGTACGGAGTCTATGAGGTTGATCCCACGGATATACCAGTACGCCAGGCAGGCGATAGGTGAACCTGGCAATGATGTGCTCCTTCCGTGTCGCCTGCGTGGTCATCTTAACTCCATGTCCACCACCTGGTTGTTCAAGGACACCCAGGTCACCTCCCGTCACGCAAAGTATAAGGTGAGCTGGTTATGAGGTTACAAAGATCAGGTTAGATGAACCTTGAATAGTGGTTCACAAGCCAAATGTTTGTAGATCCTGGACGATGGCAGAAGTGTTGAGTTGTTGTCGTTATTATTATTATTATTATTATTATTATTATTATTATTATTATTATTATTATTATTATTATTATTATTATTATTATTATTATTATTATTATTACTAACAGATGTTGTATCTTCCCTCTCGCACAGGTGTTGGCTAGCGGAGACCTGCTGGTGCGAAGTCTACGACCGGAAGACAGAGGTGTTTACACTTGTCAAGCCTACAGTAACAAATTGCCTGGCTTTATTGACCAAGTCCACACCTTCGTCTACCCTCTGGACTAGGCTTGTTGGGTGGCTGCATATCCTCTGGACTAGTCTTCTGGGTACCTGAGTAGCCTCTGGGCTAGGTGTGTGGGTACTTTTGTACTCTCTGGACTAGGTGTGCGGGTACTTTTGTACTCTCTGGACTAGTCTTCTGGGTACCTGAGTAGCCTCTGGGCTAGGTGTGTGGGTACCTACTTACCCTCTGGACTAGGTGTGTGGGTACCTACGTACCCTCTGGACTAGGTGTGTTGGTACCTACGTACCCTCTGGATTAGGTGTGTGAGTACCTACCTACCCTCTGGACTAGGTGTGTGAGTACCTGCGTACCCTCTGGACTAGGTGTGTGGGTACCTACTTACCCTCTGGACTAGGTGTGTGGGTACCTACCTACCTCTGGACTAAGTGTGTAGGTGCCTACGTACCCTCTGGATTAGGTGTGTGTGAGTACCTACCTACCCTCTGGACTAGGTGTGTGAGTACCTGCGTACCCTCTGGACTAGGTGTGTGAGTGTCTACTTACCTTCTGGACTAGGTGTTTGGGTGCCTACATACCATCTGGACTAGAACTGTGCGTACCTACTTACCCTCTGGACTAGGTGTGTGGGTACCTACGTATTTTCTGGACTAGGTGTGTGGGTACCTACCTACCCTCTGGACTAGGTATATGGGTACCTACATATCTTCTGGACTAGGTGTGTGAGTACCTACCCACCCTCTAGACTACGTCTACCTTAAGAAAACTTATAAGTCGACAGGCTTTAAACCTAAGTTGCTGTTGGGGTATATAAACATACACAAATATATCTCAGTGTATATACACAGTATCTCAGTGTATATTCTCAGAGCTCACTTGAGTCTTTATCATAGTCGTGAGAGTATGTTTATTTGTTACTTTAATAACTAAAAGTGAATTATAGTCATAATAACTCATAATCGATAATACATAAACTTTACAAAGTGACCTAAAGTTAAGGTAATCAGCGACTGATACTTGACTTAACACTAACTTTAAGTTGGTTTCAAATTGAAAATTGATGTTTTAAATTAGTTATAAATTGAGTTTCAATTGTTTTAGGATGGTTTCAAATATATATATATATATATATATATATATATATATATATATATATATATATATATATATATATATATATATATATATATATATATATATATATATATATATATATATATATATATATATATATATATATATATATATATATATATATATATATATATATGTATATATATATATATATATATATATATATATATATATATATATATATGCAATAAGAGCACAGTAAACAGGTGATTTCAGAATATGCAAAACAACCACTCTGAAAGAATAAAGAAATTCCAAGCGCTTTCGTGACTACTCACATTATCAAGGAACTATGAAAGTAAAGCATCCAAGGAAGCTATATAAGGGGTCTGGCCAACACCTCACTATCAGATCCCACAACGGTTAAACACGTGACGCGCGGCGACCCAACTTGGATAGGTCCTTTGCACAACTCACCCACAAACTATTCTACCCAAGAAAATTTAAAAATTATTATTTGTCCAGTGTATTATTAAATTCTTCCCAAATTCTATTAATTATAAATGGATCTAATTTATATAAACCAAAGGAAATATTCATATTATTGTCAAAACTGCTTTTTATGAAACAAGATTCAATTATATTCCTGTCGACCATGGACTTGCTTGATACTACTTTCTCAACTTTTTGAAAATCAATTGGATGGTTAAAATCTCTTACATGAATAAATAGAGCATTGGAATCTTGTCCAGTTCTAATGCTATATTTATGTTGTTTTAATCTTAGTTCGAGATTTTTACCAGTTTGACCGTAATACACTTTATCGCAAATTTTACAAGGAATCTTATAGACACATCCATCAGCATTTTACAGAAAACCTACAAATAACTGTTCCTATGTCCACTATTATTCCTCGCATCAAGATAGAGTCAAACTGTCTGTTTTCTCATTAATGTTTTTGAGAGCTTTACGAATTTGTAGTCCCGAGTTCATAGATGAGGAAATATCCAAAATTTATGAAATAGGTAATGATTTAAAATACCCAAGAAATGTAATTGATAAATCTTTTAAAGTTGCTAGAAATACTTTGTACAATCCAAAAAGGGACAACCAGCCTAATTCAACTAAAAATATGTTGGTTCTCCCTTTCCATGAAAACTTGGTTGATATGCCTTCTCTTCTTAAGACTTTTAATATTAAAGTTGTATTCAAAAATCTTGATACAGTAAAAAAAACTTTTGATAAAGAATTCCCCCCAAAATGCTGATGGATATGTCTATAAGATTCCTTGTAAAATTTGCGATAAAGTTTATTACGGTCAAACTGGTAAAAATCTCGAACTAAGATTAAAACAACATAAATATAGCATTAGAACTGGACAAGATTCCAATGCTCCATTTATTCATGTAAGAGATTTTAACCATCCAATTGATTTTCAAAAAGTTGAGAAAAAACTTCAAGCACTGGGAATTGCAGGCTCTACGCTATGTCTCCTCAGTGACTACCTTCATGGTAGATCTCTAAGTGTAGTTCTCAATGGAACGGAATCAGCAAGACATCCTATTGGGGCAAGTGTTCCACAAGGAAGAGTGCTGGGTCCATTGTTATGGAATGTCTACTTCAACGACCTTCTTCATCTCATCCCAGAATCACATGCATATGCAGACGACTGTACACTGACATTCACTTATCCAAGAGAAGAAATGCCAGCTGCTCTAAGCTACATCAATCACCAGCTGAGAGCTATATCAGCTTGGGGAAATAGATGGCAAGTAACATTTGCACCTGAGAAAACGCAAATGATGATCGTCTCTAGGCACCATGATGGTAATGCTGGTGCAGTAGTAAGGATGAATGGGAGGATGTTGGCACCTGGAGAAGAAGTTGATATCCTTGGGGTGAAATTTGACTCCAAACTAACCATGAAGAACCATGTTGTAAATCTTGCAAACAAGGCAGCCAGGAAGCTTACAGCACTTCGCCGTATCTCCCATCTGCTTGACAGTAGGGGTTGCAAGATCCTGTACGAGGCACAAGTACGCTCGCACCTTGACTATGCTCCACTTTCTTGGTTTGCCTGTCCCCTCTCATCTGCGACTGCTTGACAGAGTAGAGAACAGAGCAAGACGTCTCATCTCTCGCCTGGACCCATCCTGGATAGATCTGTCATTTCAGCAGAGCCTTCAACATAGGAGGGATGTGGGTGGCCTTACTGTTATGTACAAGGCCAATATTGTCAAAATACCACACTTGGATCCACTTCGAGGACAGCGTGAAACAAGCTTTTATGCCACAAGACGGGCAGAAAGCAGCAACTTCACTCTGGCTGTACCCTTCTCCAGAACATCACTCCATCTGAGATCATACATACCCAGGATGACTAGAGTATGGAACACATTCGTACAGCATAATGATGTCAACGAGATAAAGTCAGTTGATCAAATGAAAATGCTGGCCCACAGATGGCTCCAACTTCATCCTGTTTCCTACTTGTATGTCTCATAACAATAAAAATGCTTTCAAATGAGCTGATGTAGGTAACAGCTCTTAGCTTGCCAATAAAGTTAGGAATCCTTAACCTGTAAATAGCTTGTCAAACCCTGTGTAAAAAAAAAAAAAAAGTAGTATCAAGCAAGTCCATGGTCGACAGGAATATAATTGAATCTTGTTTCATAAAAAGCAGTTTTGACAATCATATGAATATTTCCTTTGGTTTATATAAATTAGATCCATTTATAATTAATAAAATTTGGGAAGAATTTAATAATACACTGGACAAATAATAATTTTTACATTTTCTTGGGTAGAATAGTTTGTGGGTGAGTTGTGCAAAGGACCTATCCAAGTTGGGTCGGCGCGCGTCACGTGTTTAACCGTTGTGGGATCTGATAGTGAGGTGTTGGCCAGACCCCTTATATAGCTTCCTTGGATGCTTTACTTTCATAGTTCCTTGATAATGTGAGTAGTCACGAAAGCGCTTGGAATTTCTCTATTTTTTTCAGAGTGGTTGTTTTGCATATATATATAATATATATATATGTATATGTATATGTGTAGATTATATATATATATATATATCTACATATATACACATATAAATACATATATATATATATAATATATATGTGTATATATGTAGATTATATATATATATATATATATATATATATATATCTACACATATACATATATATACATATATATATATATTATATATATATATGTGTATATATGTAGATATATATATATATATATATATATATATATATATATATATATATATATATATATATATATATCCTTTTCTCTGAACCAATCAACCAGGACTTCCTACTTATTTTTGCAACATTGCAAGCTCCTGAAGACATGGTGATTGCAACAGGAAAGGCCTAGAGCTATCATTCGACTCCACACACACACACACACCAAAGCTTAAGGATCACACTATAAGGTGTGATAGTAGGATTTACAGGTCAGAGTCACGCCACATAGTGAGCTAAGGTGTTAGTCACAGTATAAGTCATACACACTCCTAATTTAAACTTGTGTATGATAGTTACAACTGAAGTTGTATAGTATTTTACATCAGTGAAAATGTCGACTGTGTAGCCTTACTCAGTGTCATGTGTGTAGCCTTACTCAGTGTCATGTGTGTAGCCTTACTCAGTGTCATGTGTGTAGCCTTACTCAGTGTCATGTGTGTAGCCTTACTCAGTGTCATGTGTGTAGCCTTACTCAGTGTCATGTGTGTAACCTTACTCAGTGTCATGTGTGTAGCCTTACTCAGTGTCATGTGTGTAGCCTTACTCAGTGTCATGTGTGTAGCCTTACTCAGTGTCATGTGTGTAGCCTTACTCAGTGTCATGTGTGTAGACTAGTGTCATGTGTGTAGCCTTGCTCAGTGTGTAGACTAGTGTCATGTGTGTAGCCTTACTCAGTGTCATGTGTGTAGACTAGTGTCATGTGTGTAGCCTTACTCAGTGTCATGTGTGTAGACTAGTGTCATGTGTGTAGCCTTACTCAGTGTCATGTGTGTAGACTAGTGTCATGTGTGTAGCCTTACTCAGTGTCATGTGTGTAGCCTTACTCAGTGTCATGTGTGTAGCCTTACTCAGTGTCATGTGTGTAGCCTTACTCAGTGTCATGTGTGTAGCCTTACTCAGTGTCATGTGTGTAGCCTTACTCAGTGTCATGTGTGTAACCTTACTCAGTGTCATGTGTGTAGACTAGTGTCATGTGTGTAGCCTTACTCAGTGTCATGTGTGTAGCCTTACTCAGTGTCATGTGTGTAACCTTCCTCAGTGTCATGTGTGTAGCCTTACTCAGTGTCATGTGTGTAACCTTACTCAGTGTCATGTGTGTAGCCTTACTCAGTGTCATGTGTGTAACCTTACTCAGTGTCATGTGTGTAGCCTTACTCAGTGTCATGTGTGTAGCCTTACTCAGTGTCATGTGTGTAACCTTACTCAGTGTCATGTGTGTAACCTTACTCAGTGTCATGTGTGTAGCCTTACTTAGTGTCATGTGTGTAGACTAGTGTCATGTGTGTAGCCTTACTCAGTGTCATGTGTGTAGACTAGTGTCATGTGTGTAGCCTTACTCAGTGTCATGTGTGTAGACTAGTGTCATGTGTGTAGCCTTACTCAGTGTCATGTGTGTAGACTAGTGTCATGTGTGTAGCCTTACTCAGTGTCATGTGTGTAGACTAGTGTCATGTGTGTAGCCTTACTCAGTGTCATGTGTGTAGACTAGTGTCATGTGTGTAGCCTTACTCAGTGTCATGTGTGTAGACTAGTGTCATGTGTGTAGACTAGTGTCATGTGTGTAGCCTTACTCAGTGTCATGTGTGTAGACTAGTGTCATGTGTGTAGCCTTACTCAGTGTCATGTGTGTAGCCTTACTCAGTGTCATGTGTGTAGCCTTACTCAGTGTCATGTGTGTAGCCTTACTCAGTGTCATGTGTGTAGCCTTCCTCAGTGTCATGTGTGTAGCCTTACTCAGTGTCATGTGTGTAGACTAGTGTCATGTGTGTAGCCTTACTCAGTGTCATGTGTGTAGCCTTACTCAGTGTCATGTGTGTAGACTAGTGTCATGTGTGTAGCCTTACTCAGTGTCATGTGTGTAGACTAGTGTCATGTGTGTAGCCTTGCTCAGTGTCATGTGTGTAGACTAGTGTCATGTGTGTAGCCTTACTCAGTGTCATGTGTGTAGACTAGTGTCATGTGTGTAGCCTTACTCAGTGTCATGTGTGTAGACTAGTGTCATGTGTGTAGCCTTACTCAGTGTCATGTGTGTAGACTAGTGTCATGTGTGTAGCCTTACTCAATGTCATGTGTGTAGACTAGTGTCATGTGTGTAGCCTTACTCAGTGTCATGTGTGTAGACTAGTGTCATGTGTGTAGCCTTTCTCAGTGTCATGTGTGTAGACTAGTGTCATGTGTGTAGCCTTACTCAGTGTCATGCGTGTAGACTTGTGTCATGTGTGTAGACTAGTGTCATGTGTGTAGCCTTACTCAGTGTCATGCGTGTAGACTTGTGTCATGTGTGTAGACTAGTGTCATGTGTGTAGCCTTACTCAGTGTCATGCGTGTAGACTTGTGTCATGTGTGTAGACTAGTGTCATGTGTGTAACCTTACTCAATGTCATGCGTGTAGACTTATGTCATGTGTGTAACCTTACTCAGTGTCATGTGTGTGTAGACTTATGTCATGTGTGTAGACTAGTCTTATGTGTGTAGACTAGTGTCATGTGTGTAACCTTACTCAGTGTCATGTGTGTAGACTTATATCATGTGTGTAGACTAGTGTCATGTGTGTAGACTAGTGTCATGTGTGTAGACTAGTGTCATGTGTGTAACCTTACTCAATGTCATGTGTGTGTGTAGACTTATGTCATGTGTGTAGACTAGTGTCATGTGTGTAACCTTACTCAGTGTCATGTGTGTGTAGACTTATGTCATGTGTGTAGACTAGTCTTATGTGTGTAGACTAGTGTCAGGTGTGTAACCTTACTCAGTGTCATGTGTGTAGACTTATGTCATGTGTGTAGACTAGTGTCATGTGTGTAGACTAGTGTCATGTGTGTGTGTAGACTTATGTCATGTGTGTAGACTAGTGTCATGTGTGTAACCTTACTCAGTGTCATGTGTGTAGACTAGTGTCATGTGTGTAGACTAGTTGAAGAATTGAGACACTTATGCAACATATGGGAATCTTTACTGAAGAAACGTTTCGCCACACAGTGGCTTCATAAGGAAGAGGAGGAGTTTGAGGTAATCAGTCCCTCAGCCTGGAGTCGATGTGTTCAGTCCATCACTCTTGTAGAAAGTACAGCATAGGGTCGTAGACGTGGCTTATATACTGTAGTCAGGTGAGGTGAAGCAGAAGGAGGTGGGGTCATAGTGGTACCATCCACTAGTCGAAGTAGATCTTCGTCCAAAGGCGGGGTCATAGTATTACCATCCACTAGTCGAAGTAGATCTTCGTCCAAAGGCGGGGTCATAGTGGTACCATCCACTAGTCGAAGTAGATCTTCGTCCAAAGGCGGAGTCATAGTATTACCATCCACTAGTCGAAATAGATCTTCGTCCAAAGGCGGGGTCATAGTGGTACCATCCACTAGTCGAAGTAGATCTTCGTCCAAAGGCGGGGTCATAGTGGTACTATCCACTAGTCGAAGTAGATCTTCGTCCAAAGGCGGGGTCGTAGTGGTACCATCCACTAGTCGAAGTAGATCTTCGTCCAAAGGCGGGGTCATAGTGGTACCATCCACTAGTCGAAGTAGATCTTCGTCCAAAGGCGGAGTCATAGTGATACCATCCACTAGTCGAAGTAGATCTTCGTCCAAAGGCGGGGTCATAGTATTACCATCCACTAGTCGAAGTAGATCTTCGTCCAAAGGCGGGGTCATAGTGGTACCATCCACTAGTCGAAGTAGATCTTCGTCCAAAAGCGGGGTCATAGTGGTACCATCCACTAGTCGAAGTAGATCTTCGTCCAAAGGCGGGGTCATAGTATTACCATCCACTAGTCGAAATAGATCTTCGTCCAAAGGCGGGGTCATAGTGGTACCATCCACTAGTCGAAGTAGATCTTCGTCCAAAGGCGGGGTCATAGTGGTACTATCCACTAGTCGAAGTAGATCTTCGTCCAAAGGCGGGGTCGTAGTGGTAATATCCACTAGTCGAAGTAGATCTTCGTCCAAAGGCGGGGTCGTAGTGGTACTATCCACTAGTCGAAGTAAATCTTCGTCCAAAGGTTGGACAAGATTTGAAGAATTCTTTGTATCAAGATCCCATGATGATGCAGTGTCTGACAGTTGTGATGAATAATTTTGAAAACCGGCAACTTGTCGGTTTTCAAAACCATTCATCACATCTGTGTAGACTAGTGTCATGTGTGTGACCTTACTCAATGTCATGTGTGTATTTTTAGTGGCATGTGTGTAACCTTACTCAGTGTCATGTGTGTAACCTTACACAGTGTCATGTGTGTAACCTTACACAGTATCATGTGTGTAACCTTACTGAGTGTCATGTGTGTAACCTTACTCAGTGTCATGTGTGTAATCTTACAAAGTGTCAAGTGTGTAGCCTTAATCAGTGTCATGTGTGTAACCTTACACAGTGTCATGTGTGTAACCTTACACAGTGTCATGTGTGTAACCTTACACAGTGTCATGTGTGTAACCTTACACAGTGTCATGTATGTAACCTTACACAGTGTCATGTGTGTAACCTTACACAGTGTCATGTGTGTAACCTTACACAGTGTCATGTGTGTAACCTTACACAGTGTCATGTGTGTAACCTTACACAGTGTCATGTGTGTAACCTTACACAGTGTCATGTGTATAACCTTACACAGTGTCATGTGTGTAACCTTACACAGTGTCATGTGTATAACCTTACACAGTGTCATGTGTATAACCTTACACAGTGTCATGTGTGTAACCTTACACAGTGTCATGTGTATAACCTTACACAGTGTCATGTGTATAACCTTACACAGTGTCATGTGTATAACCTTACACAGTGTCATGTGTATAACCTTACACAGTGTCATGTGTATAACCTTACACAGTGTCATGTGTATAACCTCACACAGTGTCATGTGTATAACCTTACACAGTGTCATGTGTATAACCTCAGTGTCATGTGTATAACCTTACACAGTGTCATGTGTATAACCTAAGTAACCGTACATAAATGGTTCAGAGAACCGACAAGGTGATAAATTAGACACATGTACAACACACGAATATTGTCACCCAGGTGTCGCACATGTGTCTAATTTATCAGTGTACTCCGTGTCGTATGTGTGGCTCAGGTTGACACTTCAATTCGTAGATATATTTGTAAATAATAACCAATAATAATAACAATAAGAAAATGAATATTTTTTACAATTAAATGCAAACTGGAAAGATATGTTGACTTCTGTTTTCCTTAACTATAAAACAAATGGATGTTTTTCATAATTTACTGAACATTAAAGTGAATTTGGGATAATGATGAAGATTTTAACACAACATAACACACAACATAACGCACAACATAACACACAACATAACGCACAACATAACACACAACATAACACACAACATAACACACAACATAACGCACAACATAACACACAACATAACGCACAACATAACGCACAACATAACACACAACATAACACACAACATAACACACAACATAACACACAACATAACGCACAACATAACGCACAACATAACACACAACATAACACACAACATAACACACAACATAACACACAACATAACACACAACATAACACACAACATAACGCACAACATAACACACAACATAACACACAACATAACACACAACATAACACACAACATAACACACAACATAACACACAACATAACACACAACATAACACACAACATAACGCACAACATAACACACAACATAACGCACAACATAACACACAACATAACACACAACATAACACACAACATAACGCACAACATAACACACAACATAACACACAACATAACGCACAACATAACGCACAACATAACACACAACATAACACACAACATAACGCACAACATAACACACAACATAACGCACAACATAACACACAACATAACACTCAACAAAACACACAACACAACACACAACATAACACACAACACACAACATAACACACAACATAACACACAACATAACGCACAACATAACACACAAAATAACACACAACATAACACACAACATAACACACAACATAACACACAACACAACACACAACACAACACACAACATAACACACAACATAACATACAACATAACACACAACATAACACACAACATAACACACAACATAACACACAACATAACACACAATATAACACACAACATAACACACAACGCAACACACAACATAACACACAACATAACACACAACACAACACACAACATAACACACAACATAACACACAACACACAACATAACACACAACATAACACACAACACACATAACACACAACACACAACATAACACACAACATAACACACAACACACAACATAACACACAACATAACACACAACATAACACACAACATAACACACAACATAACACAACATAACACACAACATAACACACAACATAACACACAACACAACACACAACATAACACACAACATAACATACAACATAACACGCAACATAACACACAACATAACACACAACACAACACAACATAACACACAACACAACACACAACATAACACACAACATAACACACAACATAACACATAACATAACACACAACACACAACATAACACACAACGTAACACACAACACAACACACAACATAACACACAACATAACACACAACATAACACACAACGTAACACACAACGTAACACACAACACACAACACAACACACAACATAACACATAACACGCTACATAACACACAACACACAACATAACACACAACATAACACACAACATAACACACAACGTAACACACAACGTAACACACAACGCACAACATAACACACAACATAACACACAACATAACACACAACATAGCACATAACATACGACACACAATATAACACACAACATAACATACAACACACAACATAACACACAACACACAACATAACACACAACTTAACACACAACATAACACACAACATAACACACAACACACAACATAACACACAACACACAACATAACACACAACACACAACATAACACACAACACACAACATAACACACATCACACAACATAACACACAACATAACACACAACATAACACACAACACACAACATAACATACAACATAACACACAACATAACACATAATACACAACACACAACATAACACACAACACACAACATAACACACAACACACAACATAACACATAACACACATCACACAACATAACACATAACACACAACACACAACATAACACACAACATAACACACAACACAACATAACACACAACATAACACACAACATAACACACAGATACAGATACTAATGCCGGAAAAAAATCCCCCCCCAGTACCAACAATACCACCAGTCCGATGACATTCTTCTTTGCAAATATACAGGGTCTAAAGCCAGCAACAAACAATAAAATACCTTTCATCCGTGGACTGCTTGCAGAGGCAAAGGCAATGTTCGCGGCTTTCACTGAGACCCACATAAAGGATCACTTGGACAACGAAATATGGATCCCAGGTTACAACCTATACAGATGTGACAGAGTGAACAGGCAAAAAGGGGGGGGGGGGAGGGTGGCCTGTACATCGCAGAGTCACTTGTTTGCACAGAACTGCTAAATGCCTCAAATTATGTAGTGGAAGTTTTAGCAGTAAAGGTCGAGAACCAAAACCTAGTCATTGTGGTCGTCTACAAGCCTCCGGATGCAACATCCCAGCAATTCCAGGAACAGCTGTTAAAAATTGACCACTGTCCGGAAAATCTTCCAGCTCCTGCACCCAACATCTTGCTCCTGGGGGATTTCAACTTAAGGCACCTAAAATGGAGGAATATAGCAAATAATATTGTTGCAGTAATAACACCAGGAGGCAGCTCTGATGAAAACTCACACTCACACGAGCTTTTAAATCTCTGCACAAAATTCAATTTAAACCAGCAAATAATAGAGGCTATTAGACTGGAGAATACACTAGACCTCATCTTCACTAACAATGATGATCTGATAAGAAATGTCACCATATCAAAAACAATATACTCAGATCACAACATAATTGAGGTTCAGACATGTATGCGTGGAGCCCCAGACCGACATAATGAGACTAGTCACGAGGGAGCATTCACCAAATTCAAATGAGTGAGCTACTCAAGTCCCAATATGACTCAGTTTTTAGCAAGCCGCTAACCAGACTGAGAGTCGAAGATCAAAATGAATTTTTTATGAGAGAGCCACAAAATTTGGTTAACGCAAGCCTATCCGATGTTATCCTGACGCCAAATGACTTCGAACAGGCGATAAATGACATGCCCATGCACTCTGCCCCAGGGCCAGACTCATGGAACTCCGTGTTCATCAAGAACTGCAAGAAGCCCCTATCACGAGCCTTTTCCATCCTATGGAGAGGGAGCATGGACACGGGGGTCGTCCCACAGTTACTAAAAACAACAGACATAGCCCCACTCCACAAAGGGGGCAGTAAAGCAACAGCAAAGAACTATAGACCGATAGCACTAACATCCCATATCATAAAAATCTTTGAAAGGGTCCTAAGAAGCAAGATCACTACCCATCTAGAAACCCATCAGTTACACAACCCAGGGCAACATGGGTTTAGAACAGGTCGCTCCTGTCTGTCTCAACTATTGGATCACTACGACATGGTCCTAAATGCACTAGAAGATAAAAAGAATGCAGATGTAATATATACAGACTTTGCAAAAGCCTTCGACAAGTGTGACCATGGCGTAATTATGCTGCACAGTTTTGGTCACCGTATTACAGAATGGATATAAATGCTCTGGAAAATGTACAAAGGAGGATGACAAAGTTGATCCCATGTATCAGAAACCTTCCCTATGAGGATAGACTAAGGGCCCTGAATCTGCACTCTCTAGAAAGACTTAGAATTAGGGGGGATGTGATTGAGGTGTATAAATGGAAGACAGGAATAAATAAAGGGGATGTAAATAGTGTGCTGAAAATATCTAGCCTAGACAGGACTCGCAGCAATGGTTTTAAGTTGGAAAAATTCAGATTCAGGAAGGATATAGGAAAGAACTGGTTTGGTAATAGAGTTGTGGATGAGTGGAACAAACTCCCAAGTACAGTTATAGAGGCCAGAACGTTGTGTAGCTTCAAAAATAGGTTGGATAAATACATGAGTGGATGTGGGTGGGTGTGAGTTGGACCTGATAGCTTGTGCTACCAGGTCGGTTGCCGTGTTCCTCCCTTAAGTCAAGGTGACCTGACCTGACTAGTTTGGGTGCATTGGCTTAAGCTGGTAGGAGACTTGGACCTGCCTCGCATGGGCCAGTAGGCCTGCTGCAGTGTTTCTTCGTTCTTATGTTCTTATGTAATAGCGCACAAAATGCGTGCTAAAGGAATAACAGGAAAAGTCGCTCGATGGATCTATAATTTCCTCACTAACAGAACACAGAGAGTAGTCGTCAACAGAGTAAAGTCCGAGGCAGCTACGGTGAAAAGCTCTGTTCCACAAGGCACAGTACTCGCTCCCATCTTGTTCCTCATCCTCATATCCGACATAGACAAGGATGTCAGCCACAGCACCGTGTCTTCCTTTGCAGATGACACCCGAATCTGCATGACAGTGTCTTCCATTGCAGACACTGCAAAGCTCCAGGCGGACATCAACCGAATCTTTCAGTGGGCTACAGAAAACAATATGAAGTTCAACGATGAGAAATTTCAATTACTCAGATATGGTAAACACGAGGAAATTAAATCTTCATCAGAGTACAAAACAAATTCTGGCCACAAAATAGAGCGAAACACCAACGTCAAAGACCTGGGAGTGATCATGTCGGAGGATCTCACCTTCAAGGACCATAACATTGTATCAATCGCATCTGCTAGAAAAATGACAGGATGGATAATGAGAACCTTCAAAACTAGGGAGGCCAAGCCCATGATGACACTCTTCAGGTCACTTGTTCTATCTAGGCTGGAATATTGCTGCACACTAACAGCACCTTTCAAGGCAGGTGAAATTGCTGACCTAGAAAATGTACAGAGAACCTTCACGGCGCGCATAACGGAGATAAAACACCTCAATTACTGGGAGCGCTTGAGGTTCCTGAACCTGTATTCCCTGGAACGCAGGAGGGAGAGATACATGATTATATACACCTGGAAAATCCTAGAGGGACTAGTACCGAACTTGCACACGAAAATCACTCACTACGAAAGCAAAAGACTTGGCAGACGATGCAACATCCCCCCAATGAAAAGCAGGGGTGTCACTAGGACGTTAAGAGACCATACAATAAGTGTCAGGGGCCCGAGACTGTTCAACTGCCTCCCAGCATACATAAGGGGGATTACCAACAGACCCCTGGCATTCTTCAAGCTGGCACTGGACAAGCACCTAAAGTCGGTTCCTGACCAGCCGTGCTGTGGCTCGTACGTTGGTTTGCGTGCAGCCAGCAGCAACAGCCTGGTTGATCAGGCTCTGATCCACCAGGAGGCCTGGTCACAGACCGGGCCGCGGGGGCGTTGACCCCAGGAACTCTCTCCAGGTAAACTTCAGGTAAACACAGCATAACACACAACATAACACACAACATAACACACAACATAACACAAAGCATAACACAACACACAACATAACACACAACACACAACATAACACACAACATAACACACAACACACAACATAACACACAACATAACACACAACATAACACATAACACACAACATAACACACAACATAACACACAACACTCAACATAACACACAACACACAACATAACACACAACACACAACATAACACACAACATAACACACAACATAACACACAACACACAACGTAACACACAACATAACACACAACATAATACACAACATAACACACAACACACAACATAACACACAACACACAACATAACACACAACACACAACATAACACACAACACACAACATGGCACACAACATAACACACAACTTAACACACAACACACAACATAACACACAACACACAACATAACACACAACACACAACATAACACACAACACACAACATAACACACAACATAACACACAACACACAACATAACACACAACATAACACACAACACACAACATAACACACAACATAACACACAACACACAACATAACTCACAACACACAACGTAACACACAACACACAACATAACACACAGCAACTTAACGCACGACAACACACGCAGCACATTACACAGAAAAGGCGAAGAGGAGGGCCCAGGAGCTCTGAATCGACCCCTGCAGCCACAAACAGGTGAGTACAACATAACACGCAACAAAACACCCACAACACAACACAAAACACAATAAACACAACACAGAACACACAACAAGCAACACAACACAGAACACACAACAAACAACACAACACAACAGACCACAACACACAACACAACACAACACAACACAACACACAATACAACACACAACACAACACAACACAACACAACACGACACAGCACAACACACAACACACAACACAACACAACACAACACAACACACAACGCAACGCAACACAACACAACACAACACAACACAACACAACACACAACACAACACAACACAACACAACACACAACGCAACGCAACACAACACAACACAACACAACACAACACACAACACAACACAACACAACACACAACACAACACAACACAACACACAACACAACACAACACACAACACACAACACAACACAACACAACACAACACACAACACAACGCAACACAAAACACAAGACAACACACAACACAACACACAACACAACACAACACAACACACAACACACAACACAGCACAACACAACACACAACACAACACAACACAACACACAACACACGACACAACACAACACAACACACAACACAACGCAACACAAAACACAACACAACACACAACAAAACACAACACAACACAACAGAACACACAACACAACGCAACACAAAACACAAGACAACACACAACACAACACACAACACAACGCAACACAAAACTCAACACAACACAACACAACACAACACAACACAACACAACGCAACACAAAACACAAGACAACACACAACACAACACACAACACAACACAACACAACACAGCACAACACACAACACAACACAACACAACACACAACACAACACAACACAACACAACACAACACACAACACAACACAACACAACACACAACACAACACAACACAACACACAACACAACGCAA